>NC_139943.1:18889900-18972484 GCF_963454915.1 Gymnoscopelus microlampas
GGAAGGGGCTTCCAGAAGGCTCCCGCCGCCTCCATGGTGTAGGCTTTGCTGTGAGGACCTGCCTCCTTCAGAAGATTCCAGAATCCCCAGTTGGCATCAGCGAAAGACTGATGACCTGGCGGCTTCCCCTCACAAACAACCGCTACTGTACCCTCATCAGTGCCTATGCCCCAACACTAATTGCTGACCCTCAATGCAAGGAAGAATTCTACGCCTCCCTGCACTCCGCCATCAGTAAAATACCACCCACTGACAAGTTCATTCTTCTAGGCGACTTCAACGCAAGAGTGGGCTCTGACAGTGCACTATGGAAGGATGTGATTGGTCAGCACGGAGTTGGCAAGCTCAACGACAACGGTCTCCGTCTCCTCACTCTCTGCTCTGAGCATCAACTGGTCATCACAAACACCCTGTTCCAACTGAAAAACAAGTATAAGACATCCTGGCAACACCCACGCTCTAAGCACTGGCATCTCCTGGATTACGTCATCGTTCGCCAAGCGGACAGGAAGGAGGTGCGTATCACCAGGGCCATGCGTGGAGCCGACTGTTGGACTGACCACCGCCTGATCAGAGCAAAGATTGACCTGGAAATCCGCCCTCAACAGAGGAAGACACCACCATGCAGGAGGATCAACTGTGATGCACTGAAGTCTAAGCACTCCGTCAACCAGCTCAGGGAGAAGGTAGCAGACCAGCTGTCCAGGATTCCTGACACACCATCAGATCTGGACGTCAGATCTACATGGAGCACCCTACGCACTGCCCTCCACCAGGCGGCAGTGGAGTCTGTAGGGTACACCAAAAGAAGACATCAAGACTGGTTTGACAACAGTGCACCGGGCATTTACGCCCTACTTCAGGCAAAACACAAGGCCCTTGCAGCTCATCTCTCTAACCCCCAATCCACTGTACTGAAGGCTCATCTCAATAGCCTCAGAAAGGAAACCCAGCGCACCCTCAGAGCCATGGAAAACGACTGGTGGACAAAGAAGGCCAGCGAAATACAACACCACGCGGACACTAACAACTCCCACGCCTTCTATGACGCCATCAAGTCTGTCTATGGCCCACAGAGAAAAAGCATCACCCCGGTCAGATCAGCAGATGGCGCCACCCTCTACAAGGACAAACAACAGATCCTGGACAGATGGGCTGAGCATTTCGAGAACCTGCTGAACACTTCAAATCCCATACAGTTGGACATACTCTCCGGTCTCCCCTGCCTTCCCCCTGTAGACGCATTGGACTCCTCTCCCAGCTTCGTAGAGGTACGCAAAGCCATCATGGGACTGAAGAACAACAAAAGCCCAGGCCTAGACGGAATCCCCGGAGAAGTCCTGAAGCACGGTGGATACCTTCTGTTACGCAGAATGCATCAGCTGATCACCACCATCTGGTCACTGGAAGTCATCCCGCAAGATTGGAAGGATGCCAACATCATCACAATCTATAAGCGCAAGGGTGACAAAGCAGAATGCGGCAACAGCAGAGGCATCTCCCTTCTATCCGCAGCTGGGAAAGTGCTTGCAAGGATAATGCTACATCGCTTAGCAACCCATGTAACAGAGAACATCCTGCCTGAATCCCAGTGTGGCTTTAGGCGCGATCGCAGCACTGCGGACATGATATTTGCTGCTAGACAGGTGCAGGAAAAATGCAGAGAACACCGCAAAGACCTGTACCTGGCGTTCATTGATCTGTCCAAGGCCTTCGACACAGTGAACCGGGACTTGCTGTGGGAAGTACTTGGGAAGCTAGGTGTACCACAAAAGTTCAAGAACATCCTGCGACAGCTACATGACGGGATGAAAGCATGTGTGAGCAGCGGTGGCCAACAGTCCCCATTCTTCAGTGTGGACATGGGGGTCAAGCAAGGGTGTGTCCTAGCCCCAACCATTTTCAACATGTTCATCTCCACTGTCACCCTTCTGTCCCATAAACACCTGGACCCCACAGACGGGATTCGGATACAGTACAGGCTGGATGGTAACCTTTTCAACATCCGTCGCCTCCAGGCCTTCACCAAACTCACCACCCAACACATCCTGGAGCTACAGTATGCTGATGACTGTGCTCTACTCGCTCACTCACCAGAATCCCTGCAGCGTGCACTAAATGTGGTCTCCTCTATCTATAGTGCCATTGGTCTCCAAATTAATGTAAAAAAAACACAAATACTCACACAGGAGTTCAACCCCCAACCAAACGCGCCTATCTTCACCCTTGACGGGCATCCATTAGCCACCGTCCCTCATTTCACCTACCTTGGCAGCACTCTGTCAACATCCTGCACCATCGACGATGACATCCAGGTACGCATTGGCCTGGCCTCTGCTGCCTTTGGAAGGTTACGGTCCAGAGTCGTCCAGAACAGGAACCTCACCATCTCCACCAAGGCAGCTGTGTACAAGGCAGTCTGCCTCTCCACTCTGCTTTACGGCTCGGAAACCTGGACACCCTACCAGAGGCACATCCACAGCCTAGAGGCCTTCCACATCCGTTGCCTTCAAAGGATCCTCGGTCTGTCTTGGGAAGACAGGGTGCCCTATATTGAAACATATGACCGGACCAACACACCCAGCATCACAGCGCTCCTTGGAATAAAACACCTGAGATGGGTCGGGCATGTGATCCGTATGCCAGCCCATCGTCTGCCTCGACAGATCCTGTATGGCCAGCTCCTAGATGGTCAAAGGTCTGTTGGGGGCCAGAAAAAACGTTACAAGGACCACATTAAAACCCTCCTGAAGAAGTGTGACATTAATCCACCAGCACTGGAGTCCCTGGCTGTTGATCGCCACACCTGGAGCTCTACCTGCCACCGGGGAATCACCCATCTTCAGGAGAAGTTCACAGAGAGGAGAGTACAGCGGCGTGCACAGAGGCACCAACGTGCCAAAGGTCCACCGACCACCACTGCTGCCTTCCCCTGCCCCTCCTGTGACAAAGTCTGCGGATCACGCATCGGTCTGAGCAGCCACCTGGCTATGCACAGGCGAAACCAACCACAATAACCAACCCAACATATGCTTTTGGAGCAATGTCATCATCGACATCGATGGACTGCCATAAGCAGGGGTGGGTATTTGGGGCGTGCGTGGGGTGGGTATTTGGGGCGTGCGTGGGGTGGGTATTTGGTGCGTGGGGTGGGTATTTGGGGCGTGGGGTGGGTATTTGGGGCGTGCGTGGGGTGGGTATTTGGGGCGTGCGTGGGGTGGGTATTTGGGGCGTGCGTGGGGTGGGTATTTGGGGCGTGGGGTGGGTATTTGGGGCGTGCGTGGGGTGGGTATTTGGGGCGTGCGTGGGGTGGGTATTTGGGGCGTGCGTGGGGTGGGTATTTGGGGCGTGCGTGGGGTGGGTATTTGGGGCGTGGGGTGGGTATTTGGGGCGTGCGTGGGGTGGGTATTTGGGGCGTGCGTGGGGTGGGTATTTGGGGCGTGCGTGGGGTGGGTATTTGGGGCGTGCGTGGGGTGGGTATTTGGGGCGTGCGTGGGGTGGGTATTTGGGGCGTGCGTGGGGTGGGTATTTGGGGCGTGGGGTGGGTATTTGGGGCGTGCGTGGGGTGGGTATTTGGGGCGTGCGTGGGGTGGGTATTTGGGGCGTGCGTGGGGTGGGTATTTGGGGCGTGGGGTGGGTATTTGGGGCGTGCGTGGGGTGGGTATTTGGGGCGTGCGTGGGGTGGGTATTTGGGGCGTGCGTGGGGTGGGTATTTGGGGCGTGGGGTGGGTATTTGGGGCGTGCGTGGGGTGGGTATTTGGGGCGTGCGTGGGGTGGGTATTTGGGGCGTGCGTGGGGTGGGTATTTGGGGCGCTGGGTGGGTATTTGGGGCGTGCGTGGGGTGGGTATTTGGGGCGTGCGTGGGGTGGGTATTTAGGGCGTGCGTGGGGTGGGTATTTGGGGCGTGGGGTGGGTATTTGGGGCGTGCGTGGGGTGGGTATTTGGGGCGTGCGTGGGGTGGGTATTTGGGGCGTGCGTGGGGTGGGTATTTGGGGCGTGCGTGGGGTGGGTATTTGGGGCGTGGGGTGGGTATTTGGGGCGTGCGTGGGGTGGGTATTTGGGGCGTGCGTGGGGTGGGTATTTGGGGCGTGCGTGGGGTGGGTATTTGGGGCGTGCGTGGGGTGGGTATTTGGGGCGTGGGGTGGGTATTTGGGGCGTGCGTGGGGTGGGTATTTGGGGCGTGCGTGGGGTGGGTATTTGGGGCGTGCGTGGGGTGGGTATTTGGGGCGTGGGGTGGGTATTTGGGGCGTGCCTGGGGTGGGTATTTGGGGCGTGCGTGGGGTGGGTATTTGGGGCGTGCGTGGGGTGGGTATTTGGGGCGTGCGTGGGGTGGGTATTTGGGGCGTGCGTGGGGTGGGTATTTGGGGCGTGCGTGGGGTGGGTATTTGGGGCGTGCGTGGGGTGGGTATTTGGGGCGTGCGTGGGGTGGGTATTTGGGGCGTGGGGTGGGTATTTGGGGCGTGCGTGGGGTGGGTATTTGGGGCGTGCGTGGGGTGGGTATTTGGGGCGTGCGTGGGGTGGGTATTTGGGGCGTGGGGTGGGTATTTGGGGCGTGCGTGGGGTGGGTATTTGGGGCGTGCGTGGGGTGGGTATTTGGGGCGTGCGTGGGGTGGGTATTTGGGGCGTGCGTGGGGTGGGTATTTGGGGCGTGGGGTGGGTATTTGGGGCGTGCGTGGGGTGGGTATTTGGGGCGTGCGTGGGGTGGGTATTTGGGGCGTGCGTGGGGTGGGTATTTGGGGCGTGGGGTGGGTATTTGGGGCGTGCGTGGGGTGGGTATTTGGGGCGTGCGTGGGGTGGGTATTTGGGGCGTGCGTGGGGTGGGTATTTGGGGCGTGCGTGGGGTGGGTATTTGGGGCGTGGGGTGGGTATTTGGGGCGTGCGTGGGGTGGGTATTTGGGGCGTGCGTGGGGTGGGTATTTGGGGCGTGCGTGGGGTGGGTATTTGGGGCGTGCGTGGGGTGGGTATTTGGGGCGCTGGGTGGGTATTTGGGGCGTGCGTGGGGTGGGTATTTGGGGCGTGCGTGGGGTGGGTATTTGGGGCGTGCGTGGGGTGGGTATTTAGGGCGTGCGTGGGGTGGGTATTTGGGGCGTGGGGTGGGTATTTGGGGCGTGCGTGGGGTGGGTATTTGGGGCGTGCGTGGGGTGGGTATTTGGGGCGTGCGTGGGGTGGGTATTTGGGGCGTGCCTGGGGTGGGTATTTGGGGCGTGGGGTGGGTATTTGGGGAGTGCGTGGGGTGGGTATTTGGGGCGTGCGTGGGGTGGGTATTTGGGGCGTGCGTGGGGTGGGTATTTGGGGCGTGCGTGGGGTGGGTATTTGGGGCGTGGGGTGGGTATTTGGGGCGTGCGTGGGGTGGGTATTTGGGGCGTGCGTGGGGTGGGTATTTGGGGCGTGCGTGGGGTGGGTATTTGGGGCGTGGGGTGGGTATTTGGGGCGTGCCTGGGGTGGGTATTTGGGGCGTGCGTGGGGTGGGTATTTGGGGCGTGCGTGGGGTGGGTATTTGGGGCGTGCGTGGGGTGGGTATTTGGGGCGTGGGGTGGGTATTTGGGGCGTGCGTGGGGTGGGTATTTGGGGCGTGCGTGGGGTGGGTATTTGGGGCGTGCGTGGGGTGGGTATTTGGGGCGTGCGTGGGGTGGGTATTTGGGGCGTGGGGTGGGTATTTGGGGCGTGCGTGGGGTGGGTATTTGGGGCGTGCGTGGGGTGGGTATTTGGGGCGTGGGGTGGGTATTTGGGGCGTGCGTGGGGTGGGTATTTGGGGCGTGCGTGGGGTGGGTATTTGGGGCGTGCGTGGGGTGGGTATTTGGGGCGTGCGTGGGGTGGGTATTTGGGGCGTGGGGTGGGTATTTGGGGCGTGCGTGGGGTGGGTATTTGGGGCGTGCGTGGGGTGGGTATTTGGGGCGTGCGTGGGGTGGGTATTTGGGGCGTGCGTGGGGTGGGTATTTGGGGCGTGGGGTGGGTATTTGGGGCGTGCGTGGGGTGGGTATTTGGGGCGTGCGTGGGGTGGGTATTTGGGGCGTGCGTGGGGTGGGTATTTGGGGCGTGCGTGGGGTGGGTATTTGGGGCGTGGGGTGGGTATTTGGGGCGTGCGTGGGGTGGGTATTTGGGGCGTGCGTGGGGTGGGTATTTGGGGCGTGGGGTGGGTATTTGGGGCGTGCGTGGGGTGGGTATTTGGGGCGTGCGTGGGGTGGGTATTTGGGGCGTGCGTGGGGTGGGTATTTGGGGCGTGCGTGGGGTGGGTATTTGGGGCGTGGGGTGGGTATTTGGGGCGTGCGTGGGGTGGGTATTTGGGGCGTGCGTGGGGTGGGTATTTGGGGCGTGCGTGGGGTGGGTATTTGGGGCGTGGGGTGGGTATTTGGGGCGTGCGTGGGGTGGGTATTTGGGGCGTGCGTGGGGTGGGTATTTGGGGCGTGCGTGGGGTGGGTATTTGGGGCGTGCGTGGGGTGGGTATTTGGGGCGTGGTGTGGGTATTTGGGGCGTGCGTGGGGTGGGTATTTGGGGCGTGCGTGGGGTGGGTATTTGGGGCGTGCGTGGGGTGGGTATTTGGGGCGTGGGGTGGGTATTTGGGGCGTGCGTGGGGTGGGTATTTGGGGCGTGCGTGGGGTGGGTATTTAGGGCGTGCGTGGGGTGGGTATTTGGGGCGTGCGTGGGGTGGGTATTTGGGGCGTGGGGTGGGTATTTGGGGCGTGCGTGGGGTGGGTATTTGGGGCGTGCGTGGGGTGGGTATTTGGGGCGTGGGGTGGGTATTTGGGGCGTGCGTGGGGTGGGTATTTGGGGCGTGCGTGGGGTGGGTATTTGGGGCGTGCGTGGGATCGTTCTCCACGGATCGCCACCTTGCCGTGGTGGAGAGCCTTGTGTGTTCCAATGAACCTAAGAGCAATGCCGTCGGGAGCTTTAGCTCCTGGTAGGGTCACCCATGGCGGTAAGGTCGAGGGGGAGGTTCCAGACGAAGTGCGATCCAAAGACCAAAGACCTCAACGGCGGAACTGGCGGAGGATGACATGTCACAACGGCAGTAAAGGCGGACGAAGGTTTGAGGTGCCTCATTGCCTACTGAGTGCACTGTAGGTGTTTGGCTACGGGAGAAAACCCCTAATGACAAATCTGTTGTGAAGACCCACACCAGGCAGCCATCAACAGACCGGTGTGCTGGCAGTCTTCTGCAACTCCTCTCTACAGAAGGTCGTCATGAGCTCTTCATGCCACTGGAAGACGTAGGGTGGAGCCAAGGTAGTGAGGGTAGTGACTGCGCACCACTTCCATCACTTTAATCAACTCCTTGCGCAGGCCTGCTCCAAATACCCCCACCCCCATTCCCACCCCATCCCCACCCCCCCAAGTCCTGCGGCGATGGAGAAGGGTAGCAGATACAGGTCAGGATGTGACTGGGAGTATCTAGCCCAACTCTGCACGCAGGCGGCGTGAGATAGATGGTCGCCGAGGTACGGGACGGAACAGCGTGTCTCTCCGGCAGCTTCCCACGCGACTGAGCAGCCCCATCCTGCTTACCCTGAAATGGGAAGGGCCTAGAAAAGGTGGCCTAAAAAATGGTCTGTTCTTCTTCACCCGGGCAGCCTACCGCAGCTGCCGGGTCATCCCCTATGCGGTCGAAAACACAATAGAAAAACTCGATTGACACTCACGTTAGCGACTTGGAATGTACGAACTCTTCTTGATAATTCCTCTCGCCCCCGCAGAAGAACAGCGCTGGTTGCGCACGAGCTGAAGAGGTACAACATTGACATCGCGGCCCTTAGCGAAACCCGCTTCCATGGCGAGGACTCCCTGGAGGAGACGGGAGAAGGATATACTTTCTTCTGGAAGGGGCTTCCAGAAGGCTCCCGCCGCCTCCATGGTGTAGGCTTTGCTGTGAGGACCTGCCTCCTTCAGAAGATTCCAGAATCCCCAGTTGGCATCAGCGAAAGACTGATGACCTGGCGGCTTCCCCTCACAAACAACCGCTACTGTACCCTCATCAGTGCCTATGCCCCAACACTAATTGCTGACCCTCAATGCAAGGAAGAATTCTACGCCTCCCTGCACTCCGCCATCAGTAAAATACCACCCACTGACAAGTTCATTCTTCTAGGCGACTTCAACGCAAGAGTGGGCTCTGACAGTGCACTATGGAAGGATGTGATTGGTCAGCACGGAGTTGGCAAGCTCAACGACAACGGTCTCCGTCTCCTCACTCTCTGCTCTGAGCATCAACTGGTCATCACAAACACCCTGTTCCAACTGAAAAACAAGTATAAGACATCCTGGCAACACCCACGCTCTAAGCACTGGCATCTCCTGGATTACGTCATCGTTCGCCAAGCGGACAGGAAGGAGGTGCGTATCACCAGGGCCATGCGTGGAGCCGACTGTTGGACTGACCACCGCCTGATCAGAGCAAAGATTGACCTGGAAATCCGCCCTCAACAGAGGAAGACACCACCATGCAGGAGGATCAACTGTGATGCACTGAAGTCTAAGCACTCCGTCAACCAGCTCAGGGAGAAGGTAGCAGACCAGCTGTCCAGGATTCCTGACACACCATCAGATCTGGACGTCAGATCTACATGGAGCACCCTACGCACTGCCCTCCACCAGGCGGCAGTGGAGTCTGTAGGGTACACCAAAAGAAGACATCAAGACTGGTTTGACAACAGTGCACCGGGCATTTACGCCCTACTTCAGGCAAAACACAAGGCCCTTGCAGCTCATCTCTCTAACCCCCAATCCACTGTACTGAAGGCTCATCTCAATAGCCTCAGAAAGGAAACCCAGCGCACCCTCAGAGCCATGGAAAACGACTGGTGGACAAAGAAGGCCAGCGAAATACAACACCACGCGGACACTAACAACTCCCACGCCTTCTATGACGCCATCAAGTCTGTCTATGGCCCACAGAGAAAAAGCATCACCCCGGTCAGATCAGCAGATGGCGCCACCCTCTACAAGGACAAACAACAGATCCTGGACAGATGGGCTGAGCATTTCGAGAACCTGCTGAACACTTCAAATCCCATACAGTTGGACATACTCTCCGGTCTCCCCTGCCTTCCCCCTGTAGACGCATTGGACTCCTCTCCCAGCTTCGTAGAGGTACGCAAAGCCATCATGGGACTGAAGAACAACAAAAGCCCAGGCCTAGACGGAATCCCCGGAGAAGTCCTGAAGCACGGTGGATACCTTCTGTTACGCAGAATGCATCAGCTGATCACCACCATCTGGTCACTGGAAGTCATCCCGCAAGATTGGAAGGATGCCAACATCATCACAATCTATAAGCGCAAGGGTGACAAAGCAGAATGCGGCAACAGCAGAGGCATCTCCCTTCTATCCGCAGCTGGGAAAGTGCTTGCAAGGATAATGCTACATCGCCTAGCAACCCATGTAACAGAGAACATCCTGCCTGAATCCCAGTGTGGCTTTAGGCGCGATCGCAGCACTGCGGACATGATATTTGCTGCTAGACAGGTGCAGGAAAAATGCAGAGAACACCGCAAAGACCTGTACCTGGCGTTCATTGATCTGTCCAAGGCCTTCGACACAGTGAACCGGGACTTGCTGTGGGAAGTACTTGGGAAGCTAGGTGTACCACAAAAGTTCAAGAACATCCTGCGACAGCTACATGACGGGATGAAAGCATGTGTGAGCAGCGGTGGCCAACAGTCCCCATTCTTCAGTGTGGACATGGGGGTCAAGCAAGGGTGTGTCCTAGCCCCAACCATTTTCAACATGTTCATCTCCACTGTCACCCTTCTGTCCCATAAACACCTGGACCCCACAGACGGGATTCGGATACAGTACAGGCTGGATGGTAACCTTTTCAACATCCGTCGCCTCCAGGCCTTCACCAAACTCACCACCCAACACATCCTGGAGCTACAGTATGCTGATGACTGTGCTCTACTCGCTCACTCACCAGAATCCCTGCAGCGTGCACTAAATGTGGTCTCCTCTATCTATAGTGCCATTGGTCTCCAAATTAATGTAAAAAAAACACAAATACTCACACAGGAGTTCAACCCCCAACCAAACGCGCCTATCTTCACCCTTGACGGGCATCCATTAGCCACCGTCCCTCATTTCACCTACCTTGGCAGCACTCTGTCAACATCCTGCACCATCGACGATGACATCCAGGTACGCATTGGCCTGGCCTCTGCTGCCTTTGGAAGGTTACGGTCCAGAGTCGTCCAGAACAGGAACCTCACCATCTCCACCAAGGCAGCTGTGTACAAGGCAGTCTGCCTCTCCACTCTGCTTTACGGCTCGGAAACCTGGACACCCTACCAGAGGCACATCCACAGCCTAGAGGCCTTCCACATCCGTTGCCTTCAAAGGATCCTCGGTCTGTCTTGGGAAGACAGGGTGCCCTATATTGAAACATATGACCGGACCAACACACCCAGCATCACAGCGCTCCTTGGAATAAAACACCTGAGATGGGTCGGGCATGTGATCCGTATGCCAGCCCATCGTCTGCCTCGACAGATCCTGTATGGCCAGCTCCTAGATGGTCAAAGGTCTGTTGGGGGCCAGAAAAAACGTTACAAGGACCACATTAAAACCCTCCTGAAGAAGTGTGACATTAATCCACCAGCACTGGAGTCCCTGGCTGTTGATCGCCACACCTGGAGCTCTACCTGCCACCGGGGAATCACCCATCTTCAGGAGAAGTTCACAGAGAGGAGAGTACAGCGGCGTGCACAGAGGCACCAACGTGCCAAAGGTCCACCGACCACCACTGCTGCCTTCCCCTGCCCCTCCTGTGACAAAGTCTGCGGATCACGCATCGGTCTGAGCAGCCACCTGGCTATGCACAGGCGAAACCAACCACAATAACCAACCCAACATATGCTTTTGGAGCAATGTCATCATCGACATCGATGGACTGCCATAAGCAGGGGTGGGTATTTGGGGCGTGCGTGGGGTGGGTATTTGGGGCGTGCGTGGGGTGGGTATTTGGTGCGTGGGGTGGGTATTTGGGGCGTGGGGTGGGTATTTGGGGCGTGCGTGGGGTGGGTATTTGGGGCGTGCGTGGGGTGGGTATTTGGGGCGTGCGTGGGGTGGGTATTTGGGGCGCTGGGTGGGTATTTGGGGCGTGCGTGGGGTGGGTATTTGGGGCGTGCGTGGGGTGGGTATTTAGGGCGTGCGTGGGGTGGGTATTTGGGGCGTGGGGTGGGTATTTGGGGCGTGCGTGGGGTGGGTATTTGGGGCGTGCGTGGGGTGGGTATTTGGGGCGCTGGGTGGGTATTTGGGGCGTGCGTGGGGTGGGTATTTGGGGCGTGCGTGGGGTGGGTATTTAGGGCGTGCGTGGGGTGGGTATTTGGGGCGTGGGGTGGGTATTTGGGGCGTGCGTGGGGTGGGTATTTGGGGCGTGCGTGGGGTGGGTATTTGGGGCGTGCGTGGGGTGGGTATTTGGGGCGTGCGTGGGGTGGGTATTTGGGGCGTGGGGTGGGTATTTGGGGCGTGCGTGGGGTGGGTATTTGGGGCGTGCGTGGGGTGGGTATTTGGGGCGTGCGTGGGGTGGGTATTTGGGGCGTGCGTGGGGTGGGTATTTGGGGCGTGGGGTGGGTATTTGGGGCGTGCGTGGGGTGGGTATTTGGGGCGTGCGTGGGGTGGGTATTTGGGGCGTGCGTGGGGTGGGTATTTGGGGCGTGGGGTGGGTATTTGGGGCGTGCCTGGGGTGGGTATTTGGGGCGTGCGTGGGGTGGGTATTTGGGGCGTGCGTGGGGTGGGTATTTGGGGCGTGCGTGGGGTGGGTATTTGGGGCGTGGGGTGGGTATTTGGGGCGTGCGTGGGGTGGGTATTTGGGGCGTGCGTGGGGTGGGTATTTGGGGCGTGCGTGGGGTGGGTATTTGGGGCGTGCGTGGGGTGGGTATTTGGGGCGTGGGGTGGGTATTTGGGGCGTGCGTGGGGTGGGTATTTGGGGCGTGCGTGGGGTGGGTATTTGGGGCGTGCGTGGGGTGGGTATTTGGGGCGTGCGTGGGGTGGGTATTTGGGGCGTGCGTGGGGTGGGTATTTGGGGCGTGCGTGGGGTGGGTATTTGGGGCGTGCGTGGGGTGGGTATTTGGGGCGTGCGTGGGGTGGGTATTTGGGGCGTGCGTGGGGTGGGTATTTGGGGCGTGCGTGGGGTGGGTATTTGGGGCGTGCGTGGGGTGGGTATTTGGGGCGTGGGGTGGGTATTTGGGGCGTGCGTGGGGTGGGTATTTGGGGCGTGCGTGGGGTGGGTATTTGGGGCGTGCGTGGGGTGGGTATTTGGGGCGTGCGTGGGGTGGGTATTTGGGGCGTGGGGTGGGTATTTGGGGCGTGCGTGGGGTGGGTATTTGGGGCGTGCGTGGGGTGGGTATTTGGGGCGTGCGTGGGGTGGGTATTTGGGGCGTGGGGTGGGTATTTGGGGCGTGCGTGGGGTGGGTATTTGGGGCGTGCGTGGGGTGGGTATTTGGGGCGTGGGGTGGGTATTTGGGGCGTGCGTGGGGTGGGTATTTGGGGCGTGCGTGGGGTGGGTATTTGGGGCGTGCGTGGGGTGGGTATTTGGGGCGTGCGTGGGGTGGGTATTTGGGGCGTGGGGTGGGTATTTGGGGCGTGCGTGGGGTGGGTATTTGGGGCGTGCGTGGGGTGGGTATTTGGGGCGTGCGTGGGGTGGGTATTTGGGGCGTGGGGTGGGTATTTGGGGCGTGCGTGGGGTGGGTATTTGGGGCGTGCGTGGGGTGGGTATTTGGGGCGTGCGTGGGGTGGGTATTTGGGGCGTGCGTGGGGTGGGTATTTGGGGCGTGGTGTGGGTATTTGGGGCGTGCGTGGGGTGGGTATTTGGGGCGTGCGTGGGGTGGGTATTTGGGGCGTGCGTGGGGTGGGTATTTGGGGCGTGGGGTGGGTATTTGGGGCGTGCGTGGGGTGGGTATTTGGGGCGTGCGTGGGGTGGGTATTTAGGGCGTGCGTGGGGTGGGTATTTGGGGCGTGCGTGGGGTGGGTATTTGGGGCGTGGGGTGGGTATTTGGGGCGTGCGTGGGGTGGGTATTTGGGGCGTGCGTGGGGTGGGTATTTGGGGCGTGGGGTGGGTATTTGGGGCGTGCGTGGGGTGGGTATTTGGGGCGTGCGTGGGATCGTTCTCCACGGATCGCCACCTTGCCGTGGTGGAGAGCCTTGTGTGTTCCAATGAACCTAAGAGCAATGCCGTCGGGAGCTTTAGCTCCTGGTAGGGTCACCCATGGCGGTAAGGTCGAGGGGGAGGTTCCAGACGAAGTGCGATCCAAAGACCAAAGACCTCAACGGCGGAACTGGCGGAGGATGACATGTCACAACGGCAGTAAAGGCGGACGAAGGTTTGAGGTGCCTCATTGCCTACTGAGTGCACTGTAGGTGTTTGGCTACGGGAGAAAACCCCTAATGACAAATCTGTTGTGAAGACCCACACCAGGCAGCCATCAACAGACCGGTGTGCTGGCAGTCTTCTGCAACTCCTCTCTACAGAAGGTCGTCATGAGCTCTTCATGCCACTGGAAGACGTAGGGTGGAGCCAAGGTAGTGAGGGTAGTGACTGCGCACCACTTCCATCACTTTAATCAACTCCTTGCGCAGGCCTGCTCCAAATACCCCCACCCCCATTCCCACCCCATCCCCACCCCCCCAAGTCCTGCGGCGATGGAGAAGGGTAGCAGATACAGGTCAGGATGTGACTGGGAGTATCTAGCCCAACTCTGCACGCAGGCGGCGTGAGATAGATGGTCGCCGAGGTACGGGACGGAACAGCGTGTCTCTCCGGCAGCTTCCCACGCGACTGAGCAGCCCCATCCTGCTTACCCTGAAATGGGAAGGGCCTAGAAAAGGTGGCCTAAAAAATGGTCTGTTCTTCTTCACCCGGGCAGCCTACCGCAGCTGCCGGGTCATCCCCTATGCGGTCGAAAACACAATAGAAAAACTCGATTGACACTCACGTTAGCGACTTGGAATGTACGAACTCTTCTTGATGATTCCTCTCGCCCCGCAGAAGAACAGCGCTGGTTGCGCACGAGCTGAAGAGGTACAACATTGACATCGCGGCCCTTAGCGAAACCCGCTTCCATGGCGAGGACTCCCTGGAGGAGACGGGAGAAGGATATACTTTCTTCTGGAAGGGGCTTCCAGAAGGCTCCCGCCGCCTCCATGGTGTAGGCTTTGCTGTGAGGACCTGCCTCCTTCAGAAGATTCCAGAATCCCCAGTTGGCATCAGCGAAAGACTGATGACCTGGCGGCTTCCCCTCACAAACAACCGCTACTGTACCCTCATCAGTGCCTATGCCCCAACACTAATTGCTGACCCTCAATGCAAGGAAGAATTCTACGCCTCCCTGCACTCCGCCATCAGTAAAATACCACCCACTGACAAGTTCATTCTTCTAGGCGACTTCAACGCAAGAGTGGGCTCTGACAGTGCACTATGGAAGGATGTGATTGGTCAGCACGGAGTTGGCAAGCTCAACGACAACGGTCTCCGTCTCCTCACTCTCTGCTCTGAGCATCAACTGGTCATCACAAACACCCTGTTCCAACTGAAAAACAAGTATAAGACATCCTGGCAACACCCACGCTCTAAGCACTGGCATCTCCTGGATTACGTCATCGTTCGCCAAGCGGACAGGAAGGAGGTGCGTATCACCAGGGCCATGCGTGGAGCCGACTGTTGGACTGACCACCGCCTGATCAGAGCAAAGATTGACCTGGAAATCCGCCCTCAACAGAGGAAGACACCACCATGCAGGAGGATCAACTGTGATGCACTGAAGTCTAAGCACTCCGTCAACCAGCTCAGGGAGAAGGTAGCAGACCAGCTGTCCAGGATTCCTGACACACCATCAGATCTGGACGTCAGATCTACATGGAGCACCCTACGCACTGCCCTCCACCAGGCGGCAGTGGAGTCTGTAGGGTACACCAAAAGAAGACATCAAGACTGGTTTGACAACAGTGCACCGGGCATTTACGCCCTACTTCAGGCAAAACACAAGGCCCTTGCAGCTCATCTCTCTAACCCCCAATCCACTGTACTGAAGGCTCATCTCAATAGCCTCAGAAAGGAAACCCAGCGCACCCTCAGAGCCATGGAAAACGACTGGTGGACAAAGAAGGCCAGCGAAATACAACACCACGCGGACACTAACAACTCCCACGCCTTCTATGACGCCATCAAGTCTGTCTATGGCCCACAGAGAAAAAGCATCACCCCGGTCAGATCAGCAGATGGCGCCACCCTCTACAAGGACAAACAACAGATCCTGGACAGATGGGCTGAGCATTTCGAGAACCTGCTGAACACTTCAAATCCCATACAGTTGGACATACTCTCCGGTCTCCCCTGCCTTCCCCCTGTAGACGCATTGGACTCCTCTCCCAGCTTCGTAGAGGTACGCAAAGCCATCATGGGACTGAAGAACAACAAAAGCCCAGGCCTAGACGGAATCCCCGGAGAAGTCCTGAAGCACGGTGGATACCTTCTGTTACGCAGAATGCATCAGCTGATCACCACCATCTGGTCACTGGAAGTCATCCCGCAAGATTGGAAGGATGCCAACATCATCACAATCTATAAGCGCAAGGGTGACAAAGCAGAATGCGGCAACAGCAGAGGCATCTCCCTTCTATCCGCAGCTGGGAAAGTGCTTGCAAGGATAATGCTACATCGCCTAGCAACCCATGTAACAGAGAACATCCTGCCTGAATCCCAGTGTGGCTTTAGGCGCGATCGCAGCACTGCGGACATGATATTTGCTGCTAGACAGGTGCAGGAAAAATGCAGAGAACACCGCAAAGACCTGTACCTGGCGTTCATTGATCTGTCCAAGGCCTTCGACACAGTGAACCGGGACTTGCTGTGGGAAGTACTTGGGAAGCTAGGTGTACCACAAAAGTTCAAGAACATCCTGCGACAGCTACATGACGGGATGAAAGCATGTGTGAGCAGCGGTGGCCAACAGTCCCCATTCTTCAGTGTGGACATGGGGGTCAAGCAAGGGTGTGTCCTAGCCCCAACCATTTTCAACATGTTCATCTCCACTGTCACCCTTCTGTCCCATAAACACCTGGACCCCACAGACGGGATTCGGATACAGTACAGGCTGGATGGTAACCTTTTCAACATCCGTCGCCTCCAGGCCTTCACCAAACTCACCACCCAACACATCCTGGAGCTACAGTATGCTGATGACTGTGCTCTACTCGCTCACTCACCAGAATCCCTGCAGCGTGCACTAAATGTGGTCTCCTCTATCTATAGTGCCATTGGTCTCCAAATTAATGTAAAAAAAACACAAATACTCACACAGGAGTTCAACCCCCAACCAAACGCGCCTATCTTCACCCTTGACGGGCATCCATTAGCCACCGTCCCTCATTTCACCTACCTTGGCAGCACTCTGTCAACATCCTGCACCATCGACGATGACATCCAGGTACGCATTGGCCTGGCCTCTGCTGCCTTTGGAAGGTTACGGTCCAGAGTCGTCCAGAACAGGAACCTCACCATCTCCACCAAGGCAGCTGTGTACAAGGCAGTCTGCCTCTCCACTCTGCTTTACGGCTCGGAAACCTGGACACCCTACCAGAGGCACATCCACAGCCTAGAGGCCTTCCACATCCGTTGCCTTCAAAGGATCCTCGGTCTGTCTTGGGAAGACAGGGTGCCCTATATTGAAACATATGACCGGACCAACACACCCAGCATCACAGCGCTCCTTGGAATAAAACACCTGAGATGGGTCGGGCATGTGATCCGTATGCCAGCCCATCGTCTGCCTCGACAGATCCTGTATGGCCAGCTCCTAGATGGTCAAAGGTCTGTTGGGGGCCAGAAAAAACGTTACAAGGACCACATTAAAACCCTCCTGAAGAAGTGTGACATTAATCCACCAGCACTGGAGTCCCTGGCTGTTGATCGCCACACCTGGAGCTCTACCTGCCACCGGGGAATCACCCATCTTCAGGAGAAGTTCACAGAGAGGAGAGTACAGGAATCACCCATCTTCAGGAGAAGTTCACAGAGAGGAGAGTACAGCGGCGTGCACAGAGGCACCAACGTGCCAAAGGTCCACCGACCACCACTGCTGCCTTCCCCTGCCCCTCCTGTGACAAAGTCTGCGGATCACGCATCGGTCTGAGCAGCCACCTGGCTATGCACAGGCGAAACCAACCACAATAACCAACCCAACATATGCTTTTGGAGCAATGTCATCATCGACATCGATGGACTGCCATAAGCAGGGGTGGGTATTTGGGGCGTGCGTGGGGTGGGTATTTGGGGCGTGCGTGGGGTGGGTATTTGGGGCGTGGGGTGGGTATTTGGGGCGTGCGTGGGGTGGGTATTTGGGGCGTGCGTGGGGTGGGTATTTGGGGCGTGCGTGGGGTGGGTATTTGGGGCGTGGGGTGGGTATTTGGGGCGTGCGTGGGGTGGGTATTTGGGGCGTGCGTGGGGTGGGTATTTGGGGCGTGCGTGGGGTGGGTATTTGGGGCGTGCGTGGGGTGGGTATTTGGGGCGTGGGGTGGGTATTTGGGGCGTGCGTGGGGTGGGTATTTGGGGCGTGCGTGGGGTGGGTATTTGGGGCGTGGGGTGGGTATTTGGGGCGTGCGTGGGGTGGGTATTTGGGGCGTGCGTGGGGTGGGTATTTGGGGCGTGCGTGGGGTGGGTATTTGGGGCGTGCGTGGGGTGGGTATTTGGGGCGTGCGTGGGGTGGGTATTTGGGGCGTGCGTGGGGTGGGTATTTGGGGCGTGGGGTGGGTATTTGGGGCGTGCGTGGGGTGGGTATTTGGGGCGTGCGTGGGGTGGGTATTTGGGGCGTGCGTGGGGTGGGTATTTGGGGCGTGCGTGGGGTGGGTATTTGGGGCGTGGGGTGGGTATTTGGGGCGTGCGTGGGGTGGGTATTTGGGGCGTGCGTGGGGTGGGTATTTGGGGCGTGCGTGGGGTGGGTATTTGGGGCGTGCGTGGGGTGGGTATTTGGGGCGCTGGGTGGGTATTTGGGGCGTGCGTGGGGTGGGTATTTTGGGCGTGCGTGGGGTGGGTATTTAGGGCGTGCGTGGGGTGGGTATTTGGGGCGTGGGGTGGGTATTTGGGGCGTGCGTGGGGTGGGTATTTGGGGCGTGCGTGGGGTGGGTATTTGGGGCGTGCGTGGGGTGGGTATTTGGGGCGTGGGGTGGGTATTTGGGGCGTGCGTGGGGTGGGTATTTGGGGCGTGCGTGGGGTGGGTATTTGGGGCGTGGGGTGGGTATTTGGGGCGTGCGTGGGGTGGGTATTTGGGGCGTGCGTGGGGTGGGTATTTGGGGCGTGCGTGGGGTGGGTATTTGGGGCGTGCGTGGGGTGGGTATTTGGGGCGTGCGTGGGGTGGGTATTTGGGGCGTGCGTGGGGTGGGTATTTGGGGCGTGCGTGGGGTGGGTATTTGGGGCGTGCGTGGGGTGGGTATTTGGGGCGTGCGTGGGGTGGGTATTTGGGGCGTGCGTGGGGTGGGTATTTGGGGCGTGCGTGGGGTGGGAATTTGGGGCGTGCGTGGGGTGGGTATTTGGGGCGTGCGTGGGGTGGGTATTTGGGGCGTACGTGGGGTGGGTATTTGGGGCGTGCGTGGGGTGGGTATTTGGGGCGTGCGTGGGGTGGGTATTTGGGGCGTGCGTGGGGTGGGTATTTGGGGCGTGCGTGGGGTGGGTATTTGGGGCGTGCGTGGGGTGGGTATTTGGGGCGTGCGTGGGGTGGGTATTTGGGGCGTGCGTGGGGTGGGTATTTGGGGCGTGCGTGGGGTGGGTATTTGGGGCGTGCGTGGGGTGGGTATTTGGGGCGTGGGGTAGGTATTTGGGGCGCGCACGCCCCAAATACCCACCCCACGCTCGCCCCAAATACCCACCCCACGCCCCAAATACCCACCCCACGCACGCCCCAAATACCCACCCCACGCACGCCCCAAATACCCACCCCACGCACGCCCCAAATACCCACCCCACGCACGCCCCAAATACCCACCCCACGCCCCAAATACCCACCCCACGCACGCCCCAAATACCCACCCCACGCACGCCCCAAATACCCACCCCACGCACGCCCCAAATACCCACCCCACGCACGCCCCAAATACCCACCCCACGCCCCAAATACCCACCCCACGCACGCCCCAAATACCCACCCCACGCACGCCCCAAATACCCACCCCACGCCCCAAATACCCACCCCACGCACGCCCCAAATACCCACCCCACGCACGCCCCAAATACCCACCCCACGCACGCCCCAAATACCCACCCCACGCACGCCCCAAATACCCACCCCACGCCCCAAATACCCACCCCACGCACGCCCCAAATACCCACCCCACGCACGCCCCAAATACCCACCCCACGCACGCCCCAAATACCCACCCCACGCCCCAAATACCCACCCCACGCACGCCCCAAATACCCACCCCACGCACGCCCCAAATACCCACCCCACGCACGCCCCAAATACCCACCCCACGCACGCCCCAAATACCCACCCCACGCCCCAAATACCCACCCCACGCACGCCCCAAATACCCACCCCACGCACGCCCCAAATACCCACCCCACGCCCCAAATACCCACCCCACGC
Organism: Gymnoscopelus microlampas; assembly: GCF_963454915.1. Taxonomy (NCBI): domain Eukaryota; kingdom Metazoa; phylum Chordata; class Actinopteri; order Myctophiformes; family Myctophidae; genus Gymnoscopelus; species Gymnoscopelus microlampas. Next base: position 18,909,466 of record NC_139943.1, read on the forward strand.
ACGCCCCAAATACCCACCCCACGCACGCCCCAAATACCCACCCCACGCACGCCCCAAATACCCACCCCACGCACGCCCCAAATACCCACCCCACGCACGCCCCAAATACCCACCCCACGCACGCCCCAAATACCCACCCCACGCACGCCCCAAATACCCACCCCACGCCCCAAATACCCACCCCACGCACGCCCCAAATACCCACCCCACGCACGCCCCAAATACCCACCCCACGCACGCCCCAAATACCCACCCCACGCCCCAAATACCCACCCCACGCACGCCCCAAATACCCACCCCACGCACGCCCCAAATACCCACCCCACGCACGCCCCAAATACCCACCCCACGCACGCCCCAAATACCCACCCCACGCCCCAAATACCCACCCCACGCACGCCCCAAATACCCACCCCACGCACGCCCCAAATACCCACCCCACGCACGCCCCAAATACCCACCCCACGCACGCCCCAAATACCCACCCCACGCCCCAAATACCCACCCCACGCACGCCCCAAATACCCACCCCACGCACGCCCCAAATACCCACCCCACGCACGCCCCAAATACCCACCCCACGCCCCAAATACCCACCCCACGCACGCCCCAAATACCCACCCCACGCACGCCCCAAATACCCACCCCACGCACGCCCCAAATACCCACCCCACGCACGCCCCAAATACCCACCCCACGCCCCAAATACCCACCCCACGCACGACCCAAATACCCACCCCACGCACGCCCCAAATACCCACCCCACGCACGCCCCAAATACCCACCCCACGCACGCCCCAAATACCCACCCCACGCCCCAAATACCCACCCCACGCACGCCCCAAATACCCACCCCACGCACGCCCCAAATACCCACCCCACGCACGCCCCAAATACCCACCCCACGCCCCAAATACCCACCCCACGCACGCCCCAAATACCCACCCCACGCACGCCCCAAATACCCACCCCACGCACGCCCCAAATACCCACCCCACGCACGCCCCAAATACCCACCCCACGCACGCCCCAAATACCCACCCCACGCACGCCCCAAATACCCACCCCACGCCCCAAATACCCACCCCACGCACGCCCCAAATACCCACCCCACGCACGCCCCAAATACCCACCCCACGCACGCCCCAAATACCCACCCCACGCCCCAAATACCCACCCCACGCACGCCCCAAATACCCACCCCACGCACGCCCCAAATACCCACCCCACGCACGCCCCAAATACCCACCCCACGCCCCAAATACCCACCCCACGCCCCAAATACCCACCCCACGCACGCCCCAAATACCCACCCCACGCACGCCCCAAATACCCACCCCACGCACGCCCCAAATACCCACCCCACGCACGCCCCAAATACCCACCCCACGCCCCAAATACCCACCCCACGCACGCCCCAAATACCCACCCCACGCACGCCCCAAATACCCACCCCACGCACGCCCCAAATACCCACCCCACGCCCCAAATACCCACCCCACGCACGCCCCAAATACCCACCCCACGCACGCCCCAAATACCCACCCCACGCACGCCCCAAATACCCACCCCACGGCCCAAATACCCACCCCACGCCCCAAATACCCACCCCACGCACGCCCCAAATACCCACCCCACGCACGCCCCAAATACCCACCCCACGCACGCCCCAAATACCCACCCCACGCACGCCCCAAATACCCACCCCACGCCCCAAATACCCACCCCACGCACGCCCCAAATACCCACCCCACGCACGCCCCAAATACCCACCCCACGCACGCCCCAAATACCCACCCCACACCCCAAATACCCACCCCACGCACGCCCCAAATACCCACCCCACGCACGCCCCAAATACCCACCCCACGCACGCCCCAAATACCCACCCCACGCACGCCCCAAATACCCACCCCACGCCCCAAATACCCACCCCACGCACGCCCCAAATACCCACCCCACGCACGCCCCAAATACCCACCCCACGCACGCCCCAAATACCCACCCCACGCACGCCCCAAATACCCACCCCACGCACGCCCCAAATACCCACCCCACGCCCCAAATACCCACCCCACGCACGCCCCAAATACCCACCCCACGCACGCCCCAAATACCCACCCCACGCCCCAAATACCCACCCCACGCACGCCCCAAATACCCACCCCACGCACGCCCCAAATACCCACCCCACGCACGCCCCAAATACCCACCCCACGCCCCAAATACCCACCCCACGCACGCCCCAAATACCCACCCCACGCACGCCCCAAATACCCACCCCACGCACGCCCCAAATACCCACCCCACGCACGCCCCAAATACCCACCCCACGCCCCAAATACCCACCCCACGCACGCCCCAAATACCCACCCCACGCACGCCCCAAATACCCACCCCACGCACGCCCCAAATACCCACCCCACGCACGCCCCAAATACCCACCCCACGCCCCAAATACCCACCCCACGCACGCCCCAAATACCCACCCCACGCACGCCCCAAATACCCACCCCACGCCCCAAATACCCACCCCACGCACGCCCCAAATACCCACCCCACGCACGCCCCAAATACCCACCCCACGCACGCCCCAAATACCCACCCCACGCCCCAAATACCCACCCCACGCACGCCCCAAATACCCACCCCACGCACGCCCCAAATACCCACCCCACGCCCCAAATACCCACCCCACGCACGCCCCAAATACCCACCCCACGCACGCCCCAAATACCCACCCCACGCACGCCCCAAATACCCACCCCACGCCCCAAATACCCACCCCACGCACGCCCCAAATACCCACCCCACGCACGCCCCAAATACCCACCCCACGCACGCCCCAAATACCCACCCCACGCACGCCCCAAATACCCACCCCACGCCCCAAATACCCACCCCACGCACGCCCCAAATACCCACCCCACGCACGCCCCAAATACCCACCCCACGCACGCCCCAAATACCCACCCCACGCACGCCCCAAATACCCACCCCACGCACGCCCCAAATACCCACCCCACGCACGCCCCAAATACCCACCCCACGCACGCCCCAAATACCCACCCCACGCACGCCCCAAATACCCACCCCACGCACGCCCCAAATACCCACCCCACGCACGCCCCAAATACCCACCCCACGCACGCCCCAAATACCCACCCCACGCACGCCCCAAATACCCACCCCACGCACGCCCCAAATACCCACCCCACGCACGCCCCAAATACCCACCCCACGCACGCCCCAAATACCCACCCCACGCACGCCCCAAATACCCACCCCACGCACGCCCCAAATACCCACCCCACGCACGCCCCAAATACCCACCCCACGCACGCCCCAAATACCCACCCCACGCACGCCCCAAATACCCACCCCACGCACGCCCCAAATACCCACCCCACGCACGCCCCAAATACCCACCCCACGCACGCCCCAAATACCCACCCCACGCACGCCCCAAATACCCACCCCACGCACGCCCCAAATACCCACCCCACGCACGCCCCAAATACCCACCCCACGCCCCAAATACCCACCCCACGCACGCCCCAAATACCCACCCCACGCACGCCCCAAATACCCACCCCACGCACGCCCCAAATACCCACCCCACGCACGCCCCAAATACCCACCCCACGCACGCCCCAAATACCCACCCCACGCACGCCCCAAATACCCACCCCACGCACGCCCCAAATACCCACCCCACGCACGCCCCAAATACCCACCCCACGCACGCCCCAAATACCCACCCCACGCACGCCCCAAATACCCACCCCACGCACGCCCCAAATACCCACCCCACGCACGCCCCAAATACCCACCCCACGCACGCCCCAAATACCCACCCCACGCACGCCCCAAATACCCACCCCACGCACGCCCCAAATACCCACCCCACGCACGCCCCAAATACCCACCCCACGCACGCCCCAAATACCCACCCCACGCACGCCCCAAATACCCACCCCACGCACGCCCCAAATACCCACCCCACGCACGCCCCAAATACCCACCCCACGCACGCCCCAAATACCCACCCCACGCACGCCCCAAATACCCACCCCACGCACGCCCCAAATACCCACCCCACGCACGCCCCAAATACCCACCCCACGCACGCCCCAAATACCCACCCCACGCACGCCCCAAATACCCACCCCACGCACGCCCCAAATACCCACCCCACGCACGCCCCAAATACCCACCCCACGCACGCCCCAAATACCCACCCCACGCACGCCCCAAATACCCACCCCACGCACGCCCCAAATACCCACCCCACGCACGCCCCAAATACCCACCCCACGCACGCCCCAAATACCCACCCCACGCACGCCCCAAATACCCACCCCACGCACGCCCCAAATACCCACCCCACGCACGCCCCAAATACCCACCCCACGCACGCCCCAAATACCCACCCCACGCACGCCCCAAATACCCACCCCACGCACGCCCCAAATACCCACCCCACGCACGCCCCAAATACCCACCCCACGCACGCCCCAAATACCCACCCCACGCACGCCCCAAATACCCACCCCACGCACGCCCCAAATACCCACCCCACGCACGCCCCAAATACCCACCCCACGCACGCCCCAAATACCCACCCCACGCACGCCCCAAATACCCACCCCACGCACGCCCCAAATACCCACCCCACGCACGCCCCAAATACCCACCCCACGCACGCCCCAAATACCCACCCCACGCACGCCCCAAATACCCACCCCACGCACGCCCCAAATACCCACCCCACGCACGCCCCAAATACCCACCCCACGCACGCCCCAAATACCCACCCCACGCACGCCCCAAATACCCACCCCACGCACGCCCCAAATACCCACCCCACGCACGCCCCAAATACCCACCCCACGCACGCCCCAAATACCCACCCCACGCACGCCCCAAATACCCACCCCACGCACGCCCCAAATACCCACCCCACGCACGCCCCAAATACCCACCCCACGCACGCCCCAAATACCCACCCCACGCACGCCCCAAATACCCACCCCACGCACGCCCCAAATACCCACCCCACGCACGCCCCAAATACCCACCCCACGCACGCCCCAAATACCCACCCCACGCACGCCCCAAATACCCACCCCACGCACGCCCCAAATACCCACCCCACGCACGCCCCAAATACCCACCCCACGCACGCCCCAAATACCCACCCCACGCACGCCCCAAATACCCACCCCACGCACGCCCCAAATACCCACCCCACGCACGCCCCAAATACCCACCCCACGCACGCCCCAAATACCCACCCCACGCACGCCCCAAATACCCACCCCACGCACGCCCCAAATACCCACCCCACGCACGCCCCAAATACCCACCCCACGCACGCCCCAAATACCCACCCCACGCACGCCCCAAATACCCACCCCACGCACGCCCCAAATACCCACCCCACGCACGCCCCAAATACCCACCCCACGCACGCCCCAAATACCCACCCCACGCACGCCCCAAATACCCACCCCACGCACGCCCCAAATACCCACCCCACGCACGCCCCAAATACCCACCCCACGCACGCCCCAAATACCCACCCCACGCACGCCCCAAATACCCACCCCACGCACGCCCCAAATACCCACCCCACGCACGCCCCAAATACCCACCCCACGCACGCCCCAAATACCCACCCCACGCACGCCCCAAATACCCACCCCACGCACGCCCCAAATACCCACCCCACGCACGCCCCAAATACCCACCCCACGCACGCCCCAAATACCCACCCCACGCACGCCCCAAATACCCACCCCACGCACGCCCCAAATACCCACCCCACGCACGCCCCAAATACCCACCCCACGCACGCCCCAAATACCCACCCCACGCACGCCCCAAATACCCACCCCACGCACGCCCCAAATACCCACCCCACGCACGCCCCAAATACCCACCCCACGCACGCCCCAAATACCCACCCCACGCACGCCCCAAATACCCACCCCACGCACGCCCCAAATACCCACCCCACGCACGCCCCAAATACCCACCCCACGCACGCCCCAAATACCCACCCCACGCACGCCCCAAATACCCACCCCACGCACGCCCCAAATACCCACCCCACGCACGCCCCAAATACCCACCCCACGCACGCCCCAAATACCCACCCCACGCACGCCCCAAATACCCACCCCACGCACGCCCCAAATACCCACCCCACGCACGCCCCAAATACCCACCCCACGCACGCCCCAAATACCCACCCCACGCACGCCCCAAATACCCACCCCACGCACCACCACCCACCCCACGCACGCCCCAAATACCCACCCCACGCACGCCCCAAATACCCACCCCACGCACGCCCCAAATACCCACCCCACGCACGCCCCAAATACCCACCCCACGCACGCCCCAAATACCCACCCCACGCACGCCCCAAATACCCACCCCACGCACGCCCCAAATACCCACCCCACGCACGCCCCAAATACCCACCCCACGCACGCCCCAAATACCCACCCCACGCACGCCCCAAATACCCACCCCACGCACGCCCCAAATACCCACCCCACGCACGCCCCAAATACCCACCCCACGCACGCCCCAAATACCCACCCCACGCACGCCCCAAATACCCACCCCACGCACGCCCCAAATACCCACCCCACGCACGCCCCAAATACCCACCCCACGCACGCCCCAAATACCCACCCCACGCACGCCCCAAATACCCACCCCACGCACGCCCCAAATACCCACCCCACGCACGCCCCAAATACCCACCCCACGCACGCCCCAAATACCCACCCCACGCACGCCCCAAATACCCACCCCACGCACGCCCCAAATACCCACCCCACGCACGCCCCAAATACCCACCCCACGCACGCCCCAAATACCCACCCCACGCACGCCCCAAATACCCACCCCACGCACGCCCCAAATACCCACCCCACGCACGCCCCAAATACCCACCCCACGCACGCCCCAAATACCCACCCCACGCACGCCCCAAATACCCACCCCACGCACGCCCCAAATACCCACCCCACGCACGCCCCAAATACCCACCCCACGCACGCCCCAAATACCCACCCCACGCACGCCCCAAATACCCACCCCACGCACGCCCCAAATACCCACCCCACGCACGCCCCAAATACCCACCCCACGCACGCCCCAAATACCCACCCCACGCACGCCCCAAATACCCACCCCACGCACGCCCCAAATACCCACCCCACGCACGCCCCAAATACCCACCCCACGCACGCCCCAAATACCCACCCCACGCACGCCCCAAATACCCACCCCACGCACGCCCCAAATACCCACCCCACGCACGCCCCAAATACCCACCCCACGCACGCCCCAAATACCCACCCCACGCACGCCCCAAATACCCACCCCACGCACGCCCCAAATACCCACCCCACGCACGCCCCAAATACCCACCCCACGCACGCCCCAAATACCCACCCCACGCACGCCCCAAATACCCACCCCACGCACGCCCCAAATACCCACCCCACGCACGCCCCAAATACCCACCCCACGCACGCCCCAAATACCCACCCCACGCACGCCCCAAATACCCACCCCACGCACGCCCCAAATACCCACCCCACGCACGCCCCAAATACCCACCCCACGCACGCCCCAAATACCCACCCCACGCACGCCCCAAATACCCACCCCACGCACGCCCCAAATACCCACCCCACGCACGCCCCAAATACCCACCCCACGCACGCCCCAAATACCCACCCCACGCACGCCCCAAATACCCACCCCACGCACGCCCCAAATACCCACCCCACGCACGCCCCAAATACCCACCCCACGCACGCCCCAAATACCCACCCCACGCACGCCCCAAATACCCACCCCACGCACGCCCCAAATACCCACCCCACGCACGCCCCAAATACCCACCCCACGCACGCCCCAAATACCCACCCCACGCACGCCCCAAATACCCACCCCACGCACGCCCCAAATACCCACCCCACGCACGCCCCAAATACCCACCCCACGCACGCCCCAAATACCCACCCCACGCACGCCCCAAATACCCACCCCACGCACGCCCCAAATACCCACCCCACGCACGCCCCAAATACCCACCCCACGCACGCCCCAAATACCCACCCCACGCACGCCCCAAATACCCACCCCACGCACGCCCCAAATACCCACCCCACGCACGCCCCAAATACCCACCCCACGCACGCCCCAAATACCCACCCCACGCACGCCCCAAATACCCACCCCACGCACGCCCCAAATACCCACCCCACGCACGCCCCAAATACCCACCCCACGCACGCCCCAAATACCCACCCCACGCACGCCCCAAATACCCACCCCACGCACGCCCCAAATACCCACCCCACGCACGCCCCAAATACCCACCCCACGCACGCCCCAAATACCCACCCCACGCACGCCCCAAATACCCACCCCACGCACGCCCCAAATACCCACCCCACGCACGCCCCAAATACCCACCCCACGCACGCCCCAAATACCCACCCCACGCACGCCCCAAATACCCACCCCACGCACGCCCCAAATACCCACCCCACGCACGCCCCAAATACCCACCCCACGCACGCCCCAAATACCCACCCCACGCACGCCCCAAATACCCACCCCACGCACGCCCCAAATACCCACCCCACGCACGCCCCAAATACCCACCCCACGCACGCCCCAAATACCCACCCCACGCACGCCCCAAATACCCACCCCACGCACGCCCCAAATACCCACCCCACGCACGCCCCAAATACCCACCCCACGCACGCCCCAAATACCCACCCCACGCACGCCCCAAATACCCACCCCACGCCGCCACCCAAATACCCACCCCACGCACGCCCCAAATACCCACCCCACGCACGCATACCCACCCCACGCACGCCCCAAATACCCACCCCACGCACGCCCCAAATACCCACCCCACGCCCCAAATACCCACCCCACGCACGCCCCAAATACCCACCCCACGCACGCCCCAAATACCCACCCCACGCACGCCCCAAATACCCACCCCACGCCCCAAAAATACCCACCCCACGCACGCCCCAAATACCCACCCCACGCACGCCCCAAATACCCACCCCACGCACGCCCCAAATACCCACCCCACGCACGCCCCAAATACCCACCCCACGCCCCAAATACCCACCCCACGCACGCCCCAAATACCCACCCCACGCACGCCCCAAATACCCACCCCACGCACGCCCCAAATACCCACCCCACGCACGCCCCAAATACCCACCCCACCACGCCCCAAATACCCACCCCACGCACGCCCCAAATACCCACCCCACGCACGCCCCAAATACCCACCCCACGCCAGCCCCCCAATACCCACCCCACGCACGCCCCAAATACCCACCCCACGCACGCCCCAAATACCCACCCCACGCACGCCCCAAATACCCACCCCACGCACGCCCCAAATACCCACCCCACGCCCCAAATACCCACCCCACGCACGCCCCAAATACCCACCCCACGCACGCCCCAAATACCCACCCCACGCACGCCCCAAATACCCACCCCACGCACGCCCCAAATACCCACCCACGCCCCAAATACCCACCCCACGCACGCCCCAAATACCCACCCCACGCACGCCCAAATACCCACCCCACGCACGCCCCAAATACCCACCCCACGCCCCCAAATACCCACCCCACGCACGCCCCAAATACCCACCCCACGCACGCCCCAAATACCCACCCCACGCACGCCCCAAATACCCACCCCACGCACGCCCCAAATACCCACCCCACGCCCCAAATACCCACCCCACGCAGCCCCAAATACCCACCCCACGCACGCCCCAAATACCCACCCCACGCACGCCCCAAATACCCACCCCACGCACGCCCCAAATACCCACCCCACGCCCCAAATACCCACCCCACGCACGCCCCAAATACCCACCCCACGCACGCCCCAAATACCCACCCCACGCACGCCCCAAATACCCACCCCACGCACCCCAAATACCCACCCCACGCCCCAAATACCACCCCACGCACGCCCCAAATACCCACCCCACGCACGCCCCAAATACCCACCCCACGCACGCCCCAAATACCCACCCCACGCCCCAAATACCCACCCCACGCACGCCCCAAATACCCACCCCACGCACGCCCCAAATACCCACCCCACGCACGCCCAAATACCCACCCCACGCCCCCAAATACCCACCCCACGCACGCCCCAAATACCCACCCACGCACGCCCCAAATACCCACCCCACGCACGCCCCAAATACCCACCCGACGCCCCAAATACCCACCCCACGCACGGCCCCAAATACCCACCCCACGCACGCCCCAAATACCCACCCCACGCACGCCCCAAATACCCACCCACGCCCCAAATACCCACCCCACGCACGCCCCAAATACCACCCCGCAGCCCCCAAATACCCACCCCACGCACGCCCCAAATACCCACCCACGCGCCCACCCCACGCCCCAAATACCCACCCCACGCCCCAAATACCCACCCCACGCACGCCCCAAATACCCACCCCACGCACGCCCCAAATACCCACCCCACGCACGCCCCAAATACCCACCCCACGCCCCAAATACCCACCCCACGCACGCCCCAAATACCCACCCCACGCACGCCCCAAATACCCACCCCACGCACGCCCCAAATACCCACCCCAACGCCCCAAATACCCACCCCACGCACGCCCCAAATACCCACCCCACGCACGCCCCAAATACCCACCCCACGCACGCCCCAAATACCCACCCCACGCACGCCCCAAATACCCACCCCACGCCCCAAATACCCACCCCCACGCACGCCCCAAATACCCACCCCACGCACGCCCCAAATACCCCACCCCACGCCCCAAATACCCACCCCACCACGCCCCAAATACCCACCCCACGCACGCCCAAATACCCACCCCACGCACGCCCCAAATACCCACCCCACGCACGCCCAAATACCCACCCCACGCACGCCCCAAATACCCACCCCACGCCCCAAATACCCACCCACGCACGCCCCAAATACCCACCCCACGCACGCCCAAATACCCCACCCCACGCACGCCCCAAATACCCACCCCACGCGCCCCAAATACCCACCCCACGCCCCAAATACCCACCCCACGCACGCCCCAAATACCCACCCCACGCACGCCCCAAATACCCACCCCACGCACGCCCCAAATACCCACCCCACGCCCCAAATACCCACCCCACGCACGCCCCAAATACCCACCCCACGCACGCCCCAAATACCCACCCCACGCACGCCCCAAATACCCACCCCACGCACGCCCCAAATACCCACCCCACGCCCCAAATACCCACCCCACGCACGCCCCAAATACCCACCCCACGCACGCCCCAAATACCCACCCCACGCACGCCCCAAATACCCACCCCACGCCCCCAACCCAAATACCCACCCCACGCACGCCCCAAATACCCACCCCACGCACGCCCCAAATACCCACCCCACGCACGCCCCAAACACTGGAGCACTGGACACTGGAGGAGCAGCACAATGCAGAAGTGCTCTTCAGCAGCAAATACGCAGACATGGGGCATTTATTTGATAGGGCAGTCAACAGAGAGCCTGGGCCTTTCCAAGAAGCTGTCCTAGACCTCATTGCTGCTTCACGGAGACTGTGACTTTATTCCTAGGGAGGTGGGGAGCCCCATATCAACGGGTTTCATATAAATTAATCATCTTGGTTTTCCTGTCCATCAGTGTTGCCATGTCTGCTTAAAGTTTCTTTGAAATAAATAGTTGCTTATTTGGGTAATCTTGTGGTGTTTTTTTTGGGGTTAATTGGTTTTAATAAACAGTTTTGGTGCAACTTAGACACATCCTCAGTGATGTATCCTGGGTTCACTGGGTGTTTCGGGTCTCGCAACATCATACACCCTCGCCCAGGCGACCCAGCCGGGGGTGATCAGGCCCCGACTTGTGTCTAAGTAGCTTGTGTGGTCCACGGATCTCCCCGCTTGATCCACAGCCATCTTGCCGCCTTTTCTGCCGCGTCGGTGATGTTTTTGATGGCTTTTCTGTTGTGCAGTCCCTTCACTCCCAGCATCTTGAGTGCCCTGATGAGACTGGCCGACGAATCCTCTGCATCCGACCTCGATGGGGTTACATCGGGTCCTCCATCCCCTGCTTCGGCATTCGCCTGCCAGCTCCTCGTACTTGGCCCTCTTCCTCTCAAAGGCCTCCTCCTCCGTTAATGTTGCAATGCACGTGGATTGTAATGTCTTAACTATCAAAGTGAACAGCTGAACTAGCTCCAGTTTGAATCCAATTTTAAACATCATGAAACACATTTGGCGGGGGAGAGAAACCCTCATAGGCAGGTAAATATGAGCAACAACACGTGTAATAAAGGGTTTTGATGTCTTGAGTTTATGGAACACCAATTAGGTGATTTGATATGGAAGTCGATGTGCTCCTAAAGTTGAACTTTAGTGTAATCTTGGCTTGAGTAGGTACTTGGCCATTATATAAGTGTACATATTAAGTCATTATCAGTTGCTATGCTGCAGGGCTTTTGCTGCTGCCAGATATAACAGTAATATAACCCTGTTATTTTGAGTCATTGTTTTAAATGGTTTGGTTACATTTAAATATGCCAAAAAGATATGCGAGAGTTATGTGATTTTGCTATATTGTAACATTTTGGTGAAGTTTATTGTTCAAATAAATGGGTATACTTATTACTTACCTGAAACTACCTAAGAAAGTAGTGCATTTACTTTTAGTATTGTATTTACCTGTTTATTTTATAGTTACTGGATTTTATTTCATATCTCTGTTTTGGTACTCAAATGTTAATTTACCGTGGTGGAATAACAAGCAGAGCCAATATCAGGTGGTGGGAAGTGAGCGACAGGAAACGGAATGGAACATCAAGACGGTTACGGAAGTGACGAAACACAGCTAAGACTCGAGGCGGTGGTAATGTTACGTGGCTGAATGGAAAATAGTTTTAAAAAGAAACGTGACAAACGTTTTTATGTTGCACATTCTTATAGTCACGGGTGTGATGACATTATTGTTGAGAAGACTATAAGACTGAACTGTGGATTTCCAGTATCATTCAGCAGGATTGTTACACGGTCGTTCTTCATTGAGTGTTTGTTAGCATTTAGCTAACAGTGAGTGTTTGTTAGCATTTAGCAGCTAGCTAGCTGCATCAGAATTTGAGAGTGGCCCAGTCCCACTATGTTAGCATAGCCAGTTAGATAGCCACATAGAGACGGAGTTATAGCGCGTGTTGCTCGAGCAAGCAGCTAAAATCCTACTGGAGTTAAGTTTGGAGACTTTGGACTGGTCGCCGGAGCATCACATCTGTGTGTAATTGTTATAAAAGAAATGCGTAACCATTCCTTGAGCGAGGACACCTTCTGGAGACTACAGTGAACAGGCCTGCAAAGTGAGGTTGTGTTTTGTTTTGTTAGCATTAAATGCCGGATTAGGTTATTCATTTACGGTGCAGGTTTTGTTTTGTTATCATTACATGCCGGCTTAGGTTATTCATTTACGGTGCACTGTGGTATTTGTGACACATATTGAGGGTGTGTTATAGATTTGGTTATTTGAAGCGTAACTGAGTGTTGAGTCATTCTATTTGATTTGATTGGCTCAACTCTATTTTGTTTTTGCACTTAATTGTGATTTTGATAAAAGACCATTTGTATTTTAATTCTATCTAATTCCCTGTTACCCTAAACTCAATTCCATTTGCCCTAAAAGTACATTTCATTTACTGAAAACCCTTACATTTCATATCCAGGTGTCCAATGAATAAATAAGGTTTTCACTTAAAGAGATATAAATCAAGGTGTTAGAAAGGCCACACTGAAATTAAATCATAATGTTTTTTATTGCCTCAAGGTCACACTGACCTTACCTGATTGATTATTGATTCATACTAGTTTACTGTAATCACAGGTGCTCATTTAATTAAGCTATAGATACCAGCTGTAACTGATTGCGTTTGCTCAGTTATAGTTTGACCTGGCTGGGGGTTTGTTACACTCTTCAAGTTTACCGTGTGCGACAATACCTTTTATTCTTTTGCTGTGCGTGGATGCACAAAGGTATGTGTTTACTGTTGTGTACTCCTAGACATTGCACTGTTTATGTGTGAAATGTATAAGCATTGTTTGTTACTTATGTTACCGGCAAATAATGGTTGTTACCATATGTTGCAGTCCTTATTATATTTGAAGCCAATTATTCTTTTTTATATTTAGTAAGATGTATGCTTCAGACCACAGCTTAATTAACCCCCTCAAATGGGACTAGTCTGGTTCTTTCCGTGTCCAATAACCTGGACACACCTCCATACCCGGCTTGCGCTACTCTAAACCACATTACCTGGAGATCCCCGTCTCCTTTACACAAGGTGTTATCTTAAAGTGATAATTACTAATTACTTTAACTTTAAACTCAAACTAATAGAATAATTTGGAACCCTTCTCTATATTTCACGGGGATCAGGTGGGCTTCAGTAACATCCTGAGAGCAACGTGTACGTTGAAGCTTGATCTTTGTCGCCATCAAGTGGAGAAACAATGCAGCAACACTGTCTTTGGAGTGTTTTTCAGTAGTGGTTGAAAAAGTGCGCAAATGTTTTACTTAAGTAACAGTATCAATACTGCAATGTCGAAATACTTAAGTGAGTAAAAAGTATTGGTATCTACTAATCATCATGTCCCGTTTATACACACACACAGTGTCAGTGTGTTGGCAGTGATTTTCATTCATAAACTGTCATCAAGCCTTCACATTTTATTCTCCAGTGCCAATAATAGTGCTTGAACGATTTCTCCATCTCCTATTTTCCCTCTTCCTCCTACTCTTTCCTGCTCCACAGTATGGGACCTGGAGAAGCGGCTGAAATATTATCGGCAGACCAGCACTTTCCTGGACCAGTGGATAGACAATGCCAGGATGTCCTGCAGTCAGCCAAGCTCACAACATCCAGACTGTTAAGGAGCACCTCAGCCAGCAGAAGGCATGCTTTCCCCCTTTAACATTCAACTCAGTGGAATCAAATGGCCGATCTACAAGCTCGGAACGTCTCGGGATGTGACGTGTTGTGAGTTCGTAGAAAACAGAAAAACATTTCCCCACGGGAACATTGGCACAGTGAGGCACACAAAACATCTATGGCAACTAACAGAGGGAAGAACAAACTGTTTTTCTGTTTAGTGATGGATAGAGATGAAGATAATACAAAGTAGAAACCTCTTGAGCGACCTGTTTCGTATGGTGGCCGCCATACGCGCTGTGATTGGCCAGTGCCTGTTCCCCCCCCGGAAATGTGGTGAACGGGCACTGGCCAATCACAGCGCGTCTTTTCCAGGACTTGTCAGAATCTAGTTGTCCCGCCCCCACCTGCCTCTCATTGGCCTACTGAACTTCCCCTTCAGTGACGCATGCGGAAATGTCCAGCTGCCCCCCAAGGCTCTCCGGGAAGCGGAAGCGCGCCCGCCATGCCGACGCTTCAGAGCCAGAGGAGGCGTCTACCTTTATATGTCTATGGATCTGACACCCCACCAGGATCTTACAGCAGGCGACGAACATGGGCCGAGTCATGATGTCTTTAGAAAAATGGGGGAAAAAAGAAAGTTACTCATTGATATTTTAGACCATTTCTTAAGTACTCAAACTGACAGAACAATGGGGTGACTAATCTATAGGGAAAAACATTTTGGGGGTGATCTATCACTAAGCAATGCTAATACGGATGCCTTTGCAAAAACAATAGCAAAACATTAAGTTCAAACATGAAATGTCCAAGGAGTCTGGTTTAACAGACTAGCTTTTCAACTTGTAAAATATTTGTGATCATTATTTCCTCAAAATTCAAGTCTGCTTAGGATTTGGTTTATATTATAATAATAATAATTTTATATTTTCACCGTTCAAGGCAATTGTCCCAACACCAATTCAAATACTACATTTGATTATTCCTGTGTTAAACTGAGCAACACACAAATGCACAATGGAAACAATACCTCTGCAGATGTGACAGGCAAACTTGAGTTTGACCTGCACCATTCGTGCTGCCCTCGCGGCACGTCTGGCAGCCACTACGTCCCTGATCGCCACAGTGGCGTCTTCTAGGTCATTGGATGCCTCTAACGGATCCGCAGCACCGGTCCTCAGCACAGCATGTTTGATCTGACCTGAACTAAAATAATCTACATTTCATATTGTCAACGTATACAGTAATGGTGTCGTTTCAAAATGAATTCTGGTGTGTACTTGGAACAAACAATATCTCAATTTGAATGTATGTTAAAGAAATGTGGTTTATGCTGTGTCTTCAAGGGGGGTTGAAGTGTTAATACAGGGGGGGGCACTAAATCACAAAATCTTTGTGTGATGAGCATAAAAAACTTAAGCCCTAGCGTCCCTATTCTAAGTGATCATTTGCGTAAAATAGCAGATCTACAAGCTCACAATGTGTCGCATTGTTAGCTTGTAATAGGACTATGAAACTGTCTATGAAAAAGTTTAATCTGCAAAAGGTTTTATATAATATGTAGTAGGGGTCCCTGCTTAATCTGTTTCTCTGCTAAGGGGTCTTTGGCCTGAAAAACGTTGAAGTGCCCTGGTGTATAATGTCAGTGATTTGTAACACATTTCCTATTTCTCTTCTCTTTTTTTTTAAACATTTTTAAAGAACGATGCCCATGTTTGCCTCATGCTGTCGAAGCCTGGTCGGATGTCTGGTCTGCATTGAGGGGAGGAAGAACACGTGATCACCTCGTGACCTTTTGAGTGGCCTCTGCCAAGGCATGAGATGCCTCCAGCAGGTCCTCAATACAGTCCCTCAGTGTCTGTACTTCATACTGCTCAGTTCTGGAACTGACACATTTCGCAAATGGTTATATAGAAGAAGCGTTCATGTATTTGATAAGAGAGAGCAGTTGCTAAATGCCTACATTTTAAGATCCGTTTTGTCATCCAATACCTGATTCTTGCTCTTCTCTGGTGGCACTGCCTGAATGCAGAGCTGTCCACAGCATGGATTTTGGCATTATTCGGCTTCCAGAACAGGGGACCCTTCATGAGAGAATTGGAGAGTCAAGTGAAGAGACACATTATTTAAAAATAGGTGATCATAGTTATACTGCCACTACTTTCAGCTCATTTGCATTACAACATGGCATTTGTTTATCACAAATGAAATTGTAATTTCATGAAACTTTTAGTAACCAGGTTAAAGTTAAAAAGATGGCATTACTTGGGTGAGTCCTTCACTTACATTTGTCAAATCTGTCCCAGCACAGTTCTGGAACTGAAACATTTCACAAATCATTAGCAGATCAAGTTTAAGCTTTAAGAACAAGCATTTGGGAGTGAAAAACAGGTGAAGCAGTGAAGCAGGATTATAGTGCATACTTATAAGCACTTGACAGACTTTATGTTGCTGTGAAAAACTGAAAATACAATCTTTGGCCTACTGCATGCCTTATGGTTTAAGTTGCATTGTTACCCTAATTGCACAGCCATCAGTTTGTTAGCAAGAAATATCCCTGATATTAGACATGGAGGAATGATTTGGAGTGATTCCAATTCAACAGCTAAAAACTCACTCAACAGTAGCTCTCACTCTCGATAAAGCAACTGTTAATTCCAAAGTTTAAGATATTTTGTTTTACAATACCCGACTCTTTCACACCACACTACCTGAAGGCCGTTTCATCCACAGCCAGCACCTTCCTGGCATTTTTGCTTCCAGGAGCTGGACCCTACATTGAGAGTAATGCAGAGTCAAGATACCACATTTAAGAAGGTGCTCATTTACTAATGACATTAATTTCAGATCATTTTAATTACAACATTAAGCAATGCATATATGAGCACAAATTACACGAGGATTGACCTGTAAAACAAACAATAGTTAAGTAAACCAAGGTAAGACAACATGTAGTCTACACTGCAGTGAATCATGTTGTCTAGCGACAGACCAAAGCGAGACTTATGCACTTGACAGACTTTATGCTGCTGTGAGAAACATGGGATTAAACTAATGCATTAGTAACTGTTTTCCCATTCCTGTTCTCTGTTATACATTATAGTTCCTAAGTACAGTAACCAGGTTAAAGTTACTAAAGTTTAAAAAATGGCATTACTTCGGTGAGGCCTTCACTGAAATCTGTCATGCACGTCCCAGCAGAGTGATTCAAATTCAACAGCTAAGAAGTATCACAGTAGCTCTCACTCTCGATAAAGCATCTGTTAATTCCAAAATTTCAGAGCTTTTGTTATCCAATACCTGACTGTTATGTGCGTGCACATATTAACACCTCAGTCTACAGTCTTTCTATGCTTATGTGTTCACTAATGCTCATTTGTCCTAGTGTCTATGCTGACCTGGTCTTGGCTAGACACCTGTCGCTCCCCTTCTCAGCTCATGTGTGATTAGAGCCTGACACTAAAAAGAGGAGCTGTAGCCAGCTCTCTGCTATTCCCCCCAGCACCCCAGCAGAGCACAAGAGTTTATTGGTTCCCTTGACTATTTGTACTTTCTTTATTTCAGTTACGATGGGCTGATTGTAAGTGTTTTTAATGTTTGGTATGATTTTCGTTATTGGTTACTTTTGTGTTTTGGTAGTTCATGGGAGTCTGGTGAAAGGACGCAATTGTAACTTTAATTAGAAATGTAAATAAAGATTCTTTATGTAACTGCTGTCCCTTCAGACTCAGTGATTACATTTCCCATAGAGTGTGAGGACGTAGTCTTCTTCGTTTTCCATCTTCACCTTCTCGACGATGACAGGGAGTACTGCTTCTGCTTCGACAAAAGGATCCGCAGATTAACATGTATTTGTCCACAGACCCCCATCTGATAAGATTTGGTTTTAAATATACTTATTTTCAGGTTTGTGTTTGCTAACAATGTGTGTTAACATAATTTATACACTAGTCTTGACTTTCTGTTCTGATTCAGATTACACAAACTAGGTATACCACCTGTTTGATGAATGTAACCGATATAGGGTGATGAGTTGAACAAAGGGGCTTTGAGGAATGTTCAGGATGATCTTATACAAGACCATAGATGTAATATAGTTGGATGATTACATGATATGATTAGATGGCGGACAAGTTTCAAATAACTTGATCATTGAGAGAGAAATCCTTTAAGGTGTGCATCTTTTTTGGAAGCATATATTCATTCTGTAGATTTATTATTCACTGTAACACCTAATACAAGGGCGCAGAAATGTGGCAGTCATAGGGGTCTTAAACGTTTTCAGGCCAGGGACCCCCGTTGGGGGGTGGTACAGCATATATTGTATAATGCAGGGGTCTTCAACGTTTTCAGGCCAAGGACCCCCTAGCTGAGAGAGAGATGAAGCAGGGACCCTCTCTATATTGTATAGAATGGTGTTTCAGATATACTTTTGCTGCTCTTTTCTCCCTCTACATCTATAACTCTTTGCCAAAAATAGCCAATCTACAAGCTCACAACGCCTCGCACTGCGAGGCGTTGTGAGCTTGTAGATCTGCTATTTTTTGCTAAAGTTCTCCTCAGAAAATGAATGCTAGGGTTCAAGTGGTTAATATAAAAAAAGAAAAATCATATCACACAAAGATTTGGCATACCCCCTGTAGTAACTCTGAGGACCCCCTGTTGAAGATCCCTAGTATAATGTATAACATTGTGTTTCATATGTATAGACATACGTACCATGTTGTGCATTCAAGCTATTCAAATAATAGATTAATATATTCATTCATATCCACTGCCATTAGTAAACATACTTTACTAACTGAGAAGAATGTAATACTATCAACAATCTGTCAATTGCACAACAATCATGTATACAAGCTATTAATGGCCAGAATCATGATATATTTTCAACATAAATATGGAAAATATTTAAAGACAAATGGATTTTTTGGGAAAATAAATAAATATATACTTATATAAATAAATACATTTATTAATTGTCCGCGGACCCACTGTTTAAGACTACTTAGGGTCTTAGGCTATTAAATGATATCCCTGAAACGCTTGTGTCTGTGCAAATACCGTTTTTATACATATATTTTTTACATTTTTACAACTATTTTTTTTGGAAACTAAAACGTATTTCATACGGGAAGTGGGGAACTGTAATTTTGAAAGACACACGGCGGGGGGAGATTGACAGGGCAGTAACCAATCAGGAGCAAGCCCGCCCACAGTTGAACTAACCAATGGAGTCCGTTTCTTCGTTTTTTCGTTTCCAGTTTGTTTGTTTCGCCAGAGAATGGAGAATATGCCGTTTTATTGATTTTTATTGATTCTGACACACTCTATGTTCGTTTCCTCCCTAGAACGAGAATAGGAGAATTACATTTGGTTTTCCCGTTTTGTTGATCCTGTGCCTCATGCAGTAAACGGTCCGTTTTGGTCCATTCTGACACACTCTATGTTGGTTTTCTCCCTAGAACGAGAATAGGAGAATTCAAGTGGTTATTCCGTTTTTCAATCCGTGCGCCCATGCAATAAACGGAAATTGAAGTGGTTTTTTCGTTTTCCGTTTCTGTTCTGACGCTGGACACCAATTATACTTTAGTACCCGGACCCATACTCCAGATAGGAGAGAAGATCCAAGTTTCACTCATGAGTTCAGCCTAAAGACGCCAATGGTCGGTGAAATGTTTATTTTATATTCATGGTGTTTGAAATGCTGCTTAATGTGTGTGCAATGCTGCTTAGTGCTTACATTTGTTAATGTTTAACTGCTAGATTTTAATTTGGTCAAGGAAAACATTTCATTGCAGCATTGTCCTCTTTGTGTTTGGAAAGTTAAAAGTATGAAATACAAAAGAATAATACGAAGTTAAAAGGGTATGAAATGTTTATAAAATGTGGAAAATTCATGAATTTGCCATGTTAAAGATTTAAAATACCAAGTGAAAAAGGGCCAATCTACAAGCTTGTGGATCAGCTGTTTTTCTAGAGATGTGTCTTTATTCCATTTAAAGGGCTTAAATGGCTGATTCATTTAAAATGGTTAATTAATTTAAAATGCTTAATTAAAAATGTTGACTTTTATAAATGTAATGTTGTCTAAGGACATTAATTGTCTAAGGACTCTAATTGTTTAAAGGCATTGAGTGTTAAGACATGAAAATAAGTTTTGGAGATTTATGAGTTGTTTAAAAAATACTATAATTTGTTGTGAAATGGCAATGTTGTTCATCTTTATTTTCTGTCTTTAAAGGTTTACAACCTACTAATGATTGACCAGCACAATTGACCAGCACAATCAACTAAAGAAGCCAACAAAAGAGAAAAAAAACAAGTTGGAAAATAAAAAGTTGATTGAGTTTGAAATCCTGAGTTGTGTCCTTGTGTCCTTTAGAGCCAAACTAGAAAGGGACTTGACAATTTCATAGATAGCTTCATAGGCTGTCATCAGTAGGCTGTCATCAGTGTAAATTAATGTTTTTTGTCAATTTCAGACATTTAAACACTTAAACCTTCAATAGGCTACTTAGTAGTTGATTTGATTCTAATGTTCCCCTGAGAATAGGGATGCTATCACACAACGATTTGGTGGACCCCCTATAGTAGCTCTGAGGATCCCCTAGGGGTCCTGGACCCCCTGTTGAAGACCCCTGGTCTAAAGTAAAGTCTATATGATTAGAACATGCTTAAACATTCGACTATTACGGTCTAATATTTCTATAATTGCTACAAAACCTGTATATTCTATCATTTTGGGGCATAAACTAGAAGTTGAAGGATAAATTAAGTCTGATAATGATGTACTGTGCATGTTCACATCATGTATACTTTACTTTAGACCATTTTTCAAATTTTATTTTTTAACATTTTGGACAAAATAGCCAATTTAACATCGGGATGTCCCTAGTGCCCACCTATCTGTATCCTGTTAGCCTGGTTCCAGACGAATCTGCCATTGCAAAAACAAATTGCCCTTGACAGATTAGGTCTGGCCCCTCTCAATAGAGATTTTATTTCTCTCCCTCCGAAGTTGTGAGGGACCAATCAGAGCCCAGTATACAGATATGGGGTGGGTTTATCACCAGAGGGATTACACTTGAGGTTCCACTTGCTCAGCCTGAACTGGGAAAATCTGCTTTCTGCTATGATGATCCAATTTCATTCTGTGTTTCATATCTTTGTGTCTTGTTGTGCTCTTTTTGAGAATGAATAAAGGTTTCAATCAATTTAAGTGTCAGAGGCTCCACATGTAAAAATACAAATTGAAGTGATTTTGGGTGAATGCATGAAAGTTTTAATTGTAACATGTACATACAGTCACTTACCTTATTATTCTAGTCAATGTGTTACTATGTCAACCTTATTCACAATAATCAAATGAAGTATCAACACAGTATTCACATTATAATATTATACTGTAATTCACTGATGAAAATAATTAATGTAAATTCATCTGACCTTTAGAGTCTCCAATCTACAATGTAGACTCTTCAGTGCAGCATCGAGCAGCGCCAGGTAATCGTCCAGTTTGTTTGAAGTTAAGACCAGGTGGCGTAGATGGGATGGATTAGAACAGAGCTGAAGCCACAACTTCAATGTGTTCCTCTCTGAGGTCACAGCCAACAAGTCTGTAATTACAGATTAAATGTAAAACAGAGATACAAATCAGTCCAAGTTCACTGTCAAGGAAGTAAACCAAGAGATCTTCTATCTATGTAGTTCTCCAAACATTAACAGGATGTCAGTAAGAACAGGGAACCAGGGAGCCAAGTTACAGCATGTAACTTGCATTGATGTATTTAGTAATTTGGTAATTCCTCATTAAAGTGAGTAAACAAGTGATGACCTTTGTTTAAAAGACCATCCTTTGTACACCCCTTTACAAATGGTATGGTCCATTTCTCACTTGGTATGGTCTGTTTTATTGTAGAATAGCTAATGAGGACATTTGTACTTAAATTATTTTTGTTCTGTGTACTACCATGTTCTTTGTAATATAGTGTGTGTGTGTGTGTGTGTGTGTGTGTGTGTGTGTGTGTGTGTGTGTGTGTGTGTGTGTGTGTGTGTGTGTGTGTGTGTGTGTGTGTGTGTGTGTGTGTGTGTGTGTGTGTGTTGTACGGTATGTTAACTTTCACAATTGGGGTGGTTGTATTTTGTCTCCCTGCTCTTCTATTGAGACATTTAGATTGTGTCAAAGCTCACCTAGATACAGGATCTGACACGAATTTTGACCTGATGGTCAAGATTCAATTTATCTGCTGATTAAGCAGGCAGGCTCTATAGCTGAGCTCAATGGTAAACATTTCAGCACTTGCCCAGGAAACCGGGTTCAAATCCGGGGTAGAAGAGGCTAAGTTACATAGTGCTGCTTTGAGTAAAAGTAGCAATACCACAATAATGTAGATAATAAATATACTTGTCGAACCCTTCCAAAAATATCCAATCTGTAAGCTTGTAGATCGTCTATCTTTGAGTGTTTTTGGTGTTTTTGCAATGATCTAAATCTACAAAGTGACTAACTAAAGTTTTAAAATAATTGCATTGGTGTGAAAAGTAGGCCTGCAATAGCACCGTTTCCCAAACACAGACCAATTTTTATGGGTTGCAAATTAAAACATTAAAAGAAATTAGCCTATTATTTCAAAAGATAACTTTTTTTCAAGTATTTCATAAAAAAAAATCTAATTTCCATAAATAAAAATAAAAACGTTTAAGAAGTAGTGAAAATAGCAGATCCACAAGCTCACAACGTGGCACAAAGCAGCGCGTGTGAGCTTGTAGATCTGCTATTTTCTCTGGGTCCCGGGCAAACGTCTAAATTCTTTTTTGTGTCTTGAGCTAAAAAGTTTGACTGGTCTACCAGTTGTATGAGTCGTATGTTAACACTGACAATATATCTTCCGGTAAGATGGCGGAGAGAGGTGCAGCTTAAGTAGTTAGCTCTCTACAGTTGGACATACATAACTCGACAATAACTCGACAAAAACAGAAACAAAGTGGAAAAGGAATGAAAAGTAATGTTTAGGAGACACAGATGAAGCCGTAGAAACACTCGAAGACACACAGCAGAAAAAATAAAGTAACAAAATCAACGACGACGACGGACGGAGGAGAAGACTCGAATGGGAAAATGGACGGGGGCCTGGCCGAAGTAATGCGTGAGGGAATCGCCAATATAAGGAGAGAATTAACGGGTAAAATAATGGACGAAAACCTCGCGGAAATACTGCGAAAGGGATTCGATAATATCACTAAAGAGCTACAATCTGACAAGCAGGAAAGACAACAGGAGCTCACGTCCTTTAAAGAAGAAATTAAAAGGGAAATGAAGGAGGAAATAATAAGTTTTCGCAGGGAGATAGATCAGCAGATTCAACGACACGATGAAGAGATGACATCGTTGATGGCTGGTGCACACGAGGCGCAAATGCACATATCAGAAATGGAAGAGTGGAAAACGGGGGCAGGTGACCGTGTGGAACAATTACAAGCGGAGCTACTGGACATGCGGTCGCAGGCCAAGCGTTGCAGCATGCGGGTCTTCGGTCTCATCGAGGGGGCGGAGGGTGCTTCAGTAGTGAAATATATGGAACAATTGTTTCAAACGGAGCTTGTCCTACCTAAAGGGACCCAACTCCACATACAGAGCGGATACCGCGCTCGCACTCAGAAAATCAACAACCCATCGACCAACCCACGATCCATTGTGATTAACTTTCTTCGATTTGAGACGAAAGAGATGGTGCTTAAAAAAGCCTGGGAAACAAAGATACAAGTTGGTAACAAGCAACTGGGCTTCGATCACGACTACCCACACGAAGTTGTCCGTATACGGAAAGAATATCTCCCTGCGAAAAAACTGTTAAAAGAAAAAGGAATCCGTTTCCAGACCCCCTTCACGAAGATGAGGATCCATTGGCTTGACGGAATGAGGATCTACAGAAATGCGACAGAGGTCTCCCAAGCCATGAAAGAGAGAGGCTTCATGGTGGGACAACCAAGCGGGGAAAGAGACGCTGACTCGCCGAGGGAGGACGGGAGCTACATCGTGTCGACGGTGGACCCAACGGCGGAGGAGGATGGGCACACGGGAGCGAACCATGGAGTCACGGAGCGAAGACGAACGGAGGGGGAAAGAGGAGCGATGACGAGAGCCAAAGAAAAGTTGAGAGTGTGCTTAAAAAAGGACTGAATACAAAATGCTAAGAGATAAGAGGTAACATTGAGTTGGTGTGAAGATGGGAGGTGGGAAGGGGAAATGTCAAGGGATGGACAATTTATAGAGAAAAGGACAAGACACTGATGTCATGTTAATAGACATGTATAAAAAAAAAAAAAAAAAAAAAAAGAGAACCTTCCTACCGTTGTGATTCAACAGTCATATTTTGGGAACACCACCAACTCAATGTGGAGAATACGGAGGGATGTGTGTACAAACGAAATGTTTGAGTTTTTTTTCTTTCCATTTTGGGGGGAAATGTACCAACGGAGAGTTTTTTATGTTAAGAGGTAGATGGCTAGGCGCTGGGGAAGCCCAGGGATGGGATTAGATCTAGTTGCCTAGGGTGGGGCCCCCATTCAACATGGGGTTTACCCCCTTACCCTGTTAGGAGGGTTTAAGGGTCACGGCGGTCCTTACCACGTGTTTGGGAGTCACTTTTTTTGTGCCGTTTCTTTTTATATGTGGAGATCCTTCAGGCAAGAATAGTACAAGATAGGTAGAACATTTTTGAAGCCACATAATTCAGATAAAGAAGGGGTTTTGAAAGAACAAATTATTGATAAAGAGGGGATGTAGGGTATAATGAGAAGTAAGACTAGATAATGAAACAGGTGGGTTACCTAGGCTCCCCCAAAAATAAAGTAAAATAATTCAAATCCTCATGTGATATTACAGCCATGATTGGCTTTGAAATGTTGTTTCCTTGTTGTTGTTTTTTTCTTTTTACTCGGGATAAGGTCTGTCTCCAGTTGTGTTTTATTTTATTTTTTATATGTGGTGTATGTATGTGTGTGGAAAAAATTAATAAAAATTTAAGTGACAAAAAAAAAACACTGACAATATAGATTAACAGAGGACTCTAAAAAATGTAATGAGCCACAAGCAAGACAGTCATGAAACTGAAGAAAAACAAAATCACATCCAGGGACGGAATAAGACTCCCCTGCCTCACCAAATAATAATAACAATAATAATGAAAACAAGAGTGGATTTTCCAGGAACAATTTATTCATCTACAGTAATCATCTTGAGAGTATCAAACAGTCCAGCAGCAATATTTCGGTATTCCGGTGGAGCGCATTCAAGACAATCACATTGCATAGTGTTCTGTCACTATGAACGTCAGAAAACAAAGCTAGCAAAATATGCAATCTAGCTAGCGCAAGGCCTATTGGCGCTCGTTTTTAGCTGTGGTGAACACGGGATGGAGTTATGACATTTTTCTACTGTACCATTCATCCTAGGATATCATAACATCATAGAAAAGGTAAGAAAACCGTGGTCCAAAATTCCCCTGTATCTTTAGGGCAGTTTTGAAATTGAGTAGGGTTTTACACTCCTTTACTCCTTTTGGTAGGGCATTCCACATTTTTGTTGAATAGCATGAGAACGAGTTCATTCCCTTTGTTGAGCCAAATCTGGGTTGAACATGATTCGTGGAGCTGCCTCTGGTGTTATGATCGTGGACTTCATTAACGTTTTGGAAATATTTTGACAAATACAGGGGGATACCAATGTTGTGGTGTATCTTGAAGACCAGGCCCATAGCAAGTTGCTGTACTCTGTCCTCAACCCTAAGCCATCCAATCCTAGCAAAATGAGCAGGGGTTAGATGGGTTTTGTGAGAAAGAAGTAGCCTTACTAGTTTGTTTTGGAATGTTTGGAGCCTTGTTTTTAAGGCCTTGGTGGTGTTGTGATACCATGAGGATACCATGAGGAGCATGGTATCATATGTTCTTTGGTTGACCTTTTTGATCACTCTTTCGGCCATTTTGTCACTGGAGAGGTTTGCCTCCAAGATGGAACCCAGGTTTCTTGTGATAACATCATCACCCGCTTTGATCGTGAAACTCTCAGCCTTGCTAAGGTTAGAACTGGACCCAAAGAGGATGGATTCAGTGCTACCCAGGTGTAATGATAGTTTGTTGTCGGAGAGCCAGATACGGATCTTGTCGAGTTCAGAGCTGAGAGTTTTCTCAACCTGCAGCCTGTCCCTGTCCGAGACCAGCAGAGCCTGTCATCTGCGAACAGGAACAGTTTGCAGTCGCAAGCTGAAGACGTATCGTTCACATATATCAGGAACAGTAAAGGCCCTAGTATACTTCCTGGGAGGGGGACTGGGTGCCGTTTACTTCCACCACTTGCTCCCTCCCTTCCAGGTAGGATCTCATCCAGCTCACCGACGTATCATCAAAACCTATTGCTTTTAAACCCAAGAAAGCCTATGGCTTGTTTCCATTGGGGTTCTTTGTAGGCTACTCAATTCAACGAAACATTTAATGACAGACAATTATACACTACTATGAAAAACATCATAAAAATCAGCGCCGAGATAATTGGCAATAGGCCTACAGTTAATTCGGTAGCGGCGCTGACTGATTTCGCTCCTTTAGCCACTCCTACGAGTGGTCCCGCTGTGTGGGACGTAGTGCCGGCCTTTTGAAAGTTTTTTTGGACGGCCTGTTTCGACAGCAATCTCATCATTCTTTTCATCGACTCTTCTTCTGCCGTGTTTCCGTGACAAAGTGCCCTGCGTCTCATTAATTTGTCAAGAGGCACTTTGTTCTTGTTTATGCCGACCAACATTTTCTCCCAAATTTCTTCTTTGATCGTGTCAGCGTTGCGTCCAAATTTGTGGAAGTACAAATCTTCGAAAGCCTTGCTTCTCTCGACGGCGTTGAGGTTGATTATGTCCTCCGTCAGTGTCATCTTCTGGAAGGCTAAATCAAATCAAATAAGCAAAAAATCAATACGTTAATTTTGTATCCAAAATAACAAGAGTGGGCATGTACAGTTGATAAAACGAAAAGCAAGCAACACAGCTAAACGCGTGGGTAGCCCCTCCAAAAAATTTGCTTCTGTTGGTAATCGCTCTTGTTTTGAGCGACCTGCCAGCACACACCTGCTAAGAGATGTGTGCCAGTCAGGTGTGTGCACTGGCACCTGAACATGGGTTTTGCAACTTTGTTGAGTTTGTGTATGCTCCAAGCAGCAACACTGCCCCCATGGAAAGATGCCACGTTTGTCCAATGCGTGCAATAGTGGAAGTGAAGCTTGCGCAGAATCAGATTACGCATTATTTGATGTTAGCCCTGGTACCATTTGCAGGCATGTGTGTGCCAGTCACAGGTGTGTGACTGACTGGCACCTCAGCATGGGTCCTGCAACGTTGATATCTGTCTTTGGTACCGTTGTGCAAATCTTGCCTGTAAATCTCCGGAAGAAAACATATGGTTCCTCAGTGAAGCAAGGGTGAGGAATCGGTCTTCTTGAGTGGTTGTCTTCCCTGTTGACTTCACCAGTCTCACAGTACTTGGTCCTAAGTTTGGAAATGTTAGCAGGGTTGACACCAAATAATGCTGCCACTTTGCATAACGGAACACCAGTGTCAACTTGCCCATGGGCCTTATCCTGAAGGGACAAACGTGGCATCTTTCAGTGGGGTTAGTGTTACAGCTTGGAGCATCAACACAAACTCAACAAAGTTGCAGAACTCATGCTCAGGTGCCAGTCACATACCTGCTGGCAGGTGTGTGCTGGCAGGTCGCTCAGAAAGAGAGCGATTACCAACGGAAGCATATTGGGGGATTTTGGCAATTTTTTGGGGGGCGCTACCCACACGTTTAGCTGTGTTACTCATTCCACAAAATGCCCGATCCTTACAAGCTGTACCTCGTTGTAAAGGTGACTAATCAACGATACAAATATATGATATAAAACACAATGCCAATTGGTATTATTAAAGGGAGGATATAATCGACCGAAGTTACGTTTCCGAACTTTTTTGGGGCAGTTTATAATCCTGTTTTCACTCATTTCCAAAGGGGAAAAAAATAAAAAGTAAAAATAGCTAATCTACAGGCTCTCAAGGGCGCCATTGCAATTTGATGTTGCTGAGCTTATCGGCTATTTTCACTATTTTTCTGAACTTTTTGAATCTCTGACAGATACCCCGAAAACTAACACTAAAATCCAATAAAAACTTTAAGTAAAACTAGGCCTTTTCAAAAACTAAAGTAAACTAGCAAACCGGATTTTAAAAACTGAAATCATAAAGAAAGAATAAAGAAAACTAATGAAGAATGCTAAAACCGATAATTACCGTGGTGCAGTGTGCAGCCTCTGGTGAGGTCTCACTTCTACAAAGTTTGTCAGTCAGCTGTCTTTGGTAGCTTTATATGAGATTGTAACGTAATCTAATCATATTAATTGTGATCATTAGATAAATAGAGAGTGTATTCGCCTATTCATGATGCCAGTGGTGGAAAGTAAATAAGCGCATTTACAAGACTGATTGACTGACTGACTTGATTGATTGAATCTATTTGGTGATAAAAAGAAAAGGCACATCAGCATGGACAACACAACATCGATGAAACACAAAAAGGCCCTGAGGCTTATTTCCGTTTTTAGTACTCTAAAACAACATGTAAAAAAAGTAAACTACTGCAGTGCATTGTAATCAAACTTTTTCAAGTCAAGGACCCCCAAATTGATATGTATTTGGCCACCGACCTCCATGTGAAAGGACTTTGTGCCAGGGACCCCTAGAAGAGAAGATTAGAAGATTAAAAAAAGAACCTAACTGCACCTAACGTTCTCCAGGACACTTGTTGAGGCCCTACAGTCATGAGGCCCTGTTGACCTCATTGATCAGCATCCATTTCCACCCAAACATTCTGACTCATTCTTCAACCCAAAATTTGACCAGATCTGGACTTGACTACATTTTACTCAGACTGAAACCAAGTAGTCTCAAACATTTTGATGTCAAGGACCCCCAACTTCATATGTATCTGGTCGTGAACCCCCATTTTAGATCAGCACCAGATTTCTTGTGCATGCTGCAGTAAGCCAAGGAAGTAGGCTACCTGTGATGCATTTATTTTTTTACAGTAGCATAGACCATGAAAGTACCATTTGTTTATTTTGACTGTAGGCCAAGGAAGTAGGCTACCTCCATGCAGTTCTTTTCACCTTTGTGTAAATATTTTTGAAACATTTAACTTAAATTTTAAGCCACTCTGACATCTGATTTTTATAATGTAAGTCAATGGCAGGCGGAGCAGAGAGAACCGTGTCCAAATATGGAGTCATACGTCATAGCTACATCATAGAATAGATCATGAGTGATGTCATAGACTTAATGGAGTTCCACCCGTCTGTAGGTAAGCATTCCACTGAGTAGGCTTTTCTAGTTTGTTTTTGGTGTTCATAATCAAGATTAGCTGTTGTTATGCACCAGCTGATCCTAATAAACTCAATAAACTACATGCAAAACCCCATGTGATCATATAATATAATATCACAGTAGCATTCTTGTGCCTTGTAAATTTTACGCTTTATATTTTATGCATATGAATTTCCCCCCACTCCTTTATACCTGGTGTAAATGTGTGACGTGACAGTTGAAGGTCATTTACAAAGTATGTAGGCCTATCTTATTTTTCCCATTAGAGGGCGCCATAGTATTTACATTTATTGGGTGCAGTGCAGAGCTCAGTTTTTTAGGCCATGCAGTGATTTCTTTTTCTTTTCTGTTTTTTTTTTCAGGGGAAATACTTGATTAAAAAAAGTGTAAGGGGGGGGGGGTACTCTTTTATAATAACCAGCAAATAAATCACAGTGTTGATGAAACCTGTGTTGTGTGGCAACGTCAGATTCAGATGGCTTTTGCATTAATTTTGGAAATGTTTATGCATGGGCTATTATTATTGAATACTTTTTTTAAATAATGGTTACAAGCCAAATAATTCTAACATTGATCTAGTTTGCTAAGAAAAAAGAGTGGGGACACGTTTCTCTTGTATAATGGCAAGACAAAAATAATGTTATTGAAATATGAAATAAATGTAATACATTTTAAATTGATTAGTTCGATTAACTGCACCCCTAACAAAGACCTGCTGCTACAAGTGAACATCTATACCAGCAGAACCCGCCCAGATCAGAGTCCAGTCACAAACACACCTACAGTAAGTCACAAAAGAAAACCTTACCCCACAGAATGGACACAGAGCCCAGAGACAAGTGACTTTTCATTACTGTGAATGTTTATTACGTTTTTCAGACCCATAAGCATTGAACCGAAAACCAAATTGTTAATGTGGTACTACTGTAGGCTGGGGTGCAATGATGGAAGAAGTACTTGTGAGCTTGTAGATCGGCTATTTTCAAATGGCCAAAATATACAGCTGAAGTGGTTAGTGCTTTGTAATAATAATCAATCTAAACTAGTGGAGTAAAAGTATAATATTTACCTCTGAGATGTAGTGGGTAGAAGTAAAAGTAGCTTATTGATAATTGTAAATACTGAATAAAGTAAAACATTTTACTGTAGGTCATGGCTCATGTGAGTCCAGGCACCACAATACCTTCAAGTATTACCCACTAAACTTCAGTGGGTAATAAATACTTTATCATTAATAATTACACCCTGTTTTTTTGGGGGGGGGGGGGCATTTTCTCCCTTTATTGATAGGAACAGTAGACTGAAATGGGGAGAGAGATGGGGTGGGGGGTGACATGCAGCAAAGGTCGTCGGGACCGGGAGTCGAACCCGCGACACGCTGTCAGGGTGCCCAGAGGGCTACGCCAACCATCCGGGCCTACACTCTGTTTTAACTGAATCCTGAAGAAATGAGAATGTCTGTGTGCTCATGCATGTCTATCCTTGTGAGGACCAGGTGTCACATTGTGCAGGACAGTAAGACTTGTGAGTTTCCCAGGGGGTATTTAAGGCAGTAAGTAAGCAAGTAAGGGTGTTAAGGTCAGGGTTCGGGAAATTAACGTGGTTTGGGATTTTGCACATCCACAGCAGAAACCTCTTAGATTAATTCTATTTTATTTCGGTTACATAAAGCAAGTTGCCATACACTGGGAGGCTAACCTCAGGATTATCAGCAATAATCACATCCTCACATTGTTCTGTGGGATTGGCTCAGGGCAGCAGGAGGGCTGCTGCCCCTCAATAAATAAACTGCTGATCCCACAACGTCCACTCCTCCGACAGCCAGCGGTGGATGGGATTTAGATTTGAATTGCTGGGTCAGTTGTCTGTTAAAATGTTGGCTTAGATCACATTTCACCCACAATGCATCTGGGCTGTGTTTTGGACCCGTCTTCAGTGTCGATTCTCTGTGAATCTACGTTCTATTGTTGCACAAAAGATACACAGGCCTGTTTGGCTGCAATGTTTTGTTGTGATTTGAATTGCTACAAAGGCCAAATCACAGCCTGTATAGTCACTTGATTTATGAATGTTCCCAGCAGTAGCTAGTCCTAACTGCTCAGTGTATTATTATACACTGACCTCCTGTTGATCACTGGGACAGCAAAGTCAAACTATTTAGCCTCATTACAGATCAACACAAATTAATCACAAGACCAGAAGTTGTAGAAGTTGTGGTTTTGGGAGATGTGTGTGGGACTAGAACACAACTGTATTTGTGTGTGATTCCCCTTTAAAAGTAGCCTACAGATGGATGTAGCTGATGTGATAGACTCCCCCCAAGTATATTTGATGTCTTAGCAATGACGTGAACATCATAGTATTTCCAAAACTTTACTGAAGATGCATCTGTCCCTGTATCTCATCCCTTTTAATCCAGAACAGTAACAGTCTTGGTATTTGCTCACAAAGTAGGCTTATGCTCCATGTTCCACTTATTAGAACTGAAATGGAAAAAACTGACTTGAATGTCTGTGCACACTTGAAACACACTGAGTATTACAATAATTCAAAAGCCTGATTTCAGAGGTGTGAGATTGTGTGTGATGGTTTTTCTTTTTTGTTAAGCAATCTATATTTTTTAAATTTTACAATATCATCTTATCATACAGTTTTCTATGTAATTATTTTTAGTTATGCTCTATGATATCCTGTGCATTTTATTTATTACAAAATCGCAGTTTTATCTTCCTGTTAAACTTTTGTTAACTCAATAACATTGTAAATGAGGGTCATTCCTCAATGGTTTCTCATGCTTATGAATGTTGTATAAAGCGTTGTTTTCATCGTTCCATTTGCAGTGCGTAGGCTTGCTGTTCTTGGACTTGGACCACAGGAATCAGTATGTATAAGCTGCAAACATACCCCTACACACCAAGACAAATTTATGTGCATTTGTGGTTGTGTGATACTGTTCCCTGAAAACAATCTGTCAGCGGTTGGCTGAAACCATCCGTCCATTCCAGTCAATTTTCTCTCCCAAAAAGGAGAACGTGCAGCCCACTCTATTTTGTATTATTGGTTGACTACCTTGTCTTTTTGAGACAGTGTAGAATAGATGTAGAAACGCTGGGGAGACGGAATTAGGAAAGCAGAGAAGGAGATATCGTAGTGGGGGTGAGGGGTAGGGGGCCGGCAGGGGTATATTTGGCTCCATAGGCCAATGTCTTAACCGCTACACCATGGCAAGGCACTGTCCCATTATATTTGAGAACTAATTCTTTCTCAATAAACAGACCCATTGTTTAAAGCCG
Source organism: Gymnoscopelus microlampas (assembly GCF_963454915.1). Taxonomy (NCBI): domain Eukaryota; kingdom Metazoa; phylum Chordata; class Actinopteri; order Myctophiformes; family Myctophidae; genus Gymnoscopelus; species Gymnoscopelus microlampas. The sequence continues at coordinate 18,943,194 of NC_139943.1, forward strand.
CAGGCTCACAGTGTGAGTGATGGATGCTGGTCACCCAGGCCCCTCATTGTTTGGTATCAGTGAAGGGGTTTATGTTGTAACAGTAGTTTATCTCTACACAGTCGTTTCATTGGCTCTATAAAGCTTAATGTGTCCCAGCATGCATGGTGAAATACTTGAGCCTGGTGAGGCTGACCACCCATCACCCTGAAGAGGATGGCATGGCTCCAGGGGAATGGCTGCTAGGAGCCTGGGAGACAAGGGCATTGGCAGAATTAGATATGAGATATTGGAGTGAGATAGAATGGTACCACAGTCAGATACAGGTGTAAGAATAGATATAAGACACAAAATAAGAGTGAGAAATAGGAGACAAGATACAAGAATATATGTATACAGTATTTGATTGATGTCGGGCAGAAACCTTGTATCTATAGTATAGTAGTGTTAGTGTATATAGTAGTGTATAGTAGTGTACAGTATATCTGTCTGTTTTCTTAAATGTCATCATGATTTGAGTGCGTGGGGATCTCATTTGAAATAAGCCATTGTGCTTTTATGGGCGATCCAGTTTAGAGGACCTTGTATTGTAAACTGTACTTCCATGTACTTTTTCCATGTCTTGCTAAATAAAGTACTTCAATCAATCAATCAATCACTCACTCACTCAATCAATCAATCTCCATATTTATTGATTTCCTTTTTTTTTATATATAAATGAATGCCCTACTTGTCATACTGCAGTGTCATAGTAGTAGTCAAAATGGCCGATCTACAAATATGGGGCGGGTTTATCACCAGAGGATTTTTTTGAATTTTCCCCTCGGACTTTTTCCATGTCTTGCTAAATAAAGTACTTCAATCAATCAATCAATCACTCACTCACTCAATCAATCAATCTCCATATTTATTGATTTCCTTTTTTTTATATATAAATTAATGCCCTACTTGTCTTACTACAGTGTCATAGTAGTAGTCAAAATGGCCGATCTACATTAATACTTGTAATTGACTGAGGTTCAGAACTGAACGCTGGGCGATCTCATACCTATAGTCTTATTTATTCATAAAGCTAATTATAAAATAGCACTCGACAATTTAACAATTTACCGTTGAAAAATCTGTTGGGATTTCTCTACAGTGTGGGGAGGGAGTTGGCTGTGAATTTTGCAGATGCTGCTGTCAAGCTGCTGTCAGGACACAGCCATACATTCAACAGTTGAACAGTTCATGTTTGACACGTTGATTTCCTTCCTCATCAAGATCATTCACCGTGACAGCAAATGGTGGTACTTTAGCCTGCGCTGATTATTCAGTTGACATGTCAATGTTATGGCTCATCACCCTGTCCATCCTTATCCCCTTCCCCATGGTAAATGAATGATGGTTATTATGTGTCAAGAATAGACAGTCGCTAGGTTTCACTGATTTGTTTAGTAAAAGATACAATCTATAAGCCTTGAGGTTACTATGGCTCTGAGCACCAGTCAGTTAGTTGAATAGGAATTTGGTATAGTAAGACTACACCTATCAGTCAAAACAAGACCAGAGTTTGGTTTCATTTCCCAACGTGTACATTTTGTTTTGTTAGTTTGTGTGCATGTCACTTGTCTGTTACAGTGCCGAACCTGAAACAAAGAGACGTTGATTTTGAAATGTAGAGGGAGAGCCCGGTGTTAGTTATAGTGATAAGTCATTTATCACCAGACAACGTGTCATCTCACTAAAATAACAGAAGTTTCACAATGAGATACAGAATATGTCTGGGTTTTCCATGTAGTAATAAAGCTGGCAATGGTGAAAATTCCTAATGGGAATGAAGTCATGTAATGCCAGTTATTGTTTGGGCGGAGCTGGGCTTCCAGTGGCCAACAGTACAAGACTGGTTGTACTGGTCAGCTTCCAGTAACCAACAGTAGGAGGCTGGTTGTATTGGCCGGCTCCCAGTAACCAACTGTAGAAGAGTGGTTGTACTGGGCAGTGTGAGACAGTGAGAGAGGGGTACTTATAGAGCCTTCTCAAAGCATAAAAGTAAATATGTCACCAAAACTGATACCCCACAGGTGGGAATTTCCAGGTGTGAGAGGAGAGACCTGCTGCACAGCATGCTTTCACTGAATTCATTGGACTGCAATCATCATTTGACTTCACTGAGTAGATATTAATCTGGAATCTCTGTGTGGAACCTGCATTTCCGAGGGGAAAATTCAAAAAATTCCTCTGGTGATAAACCCGCCCCATATTTGCATACTGGGCCCTGATTGGTCCCTCACAACTTCGGAGGGAGAGAAATGCAATCTCTATTGAGAGGGGCCAGACCTAATCTGCCAAGGGCATTTTTTTATTTTTTTTTGCAATGGGAGATTCATCTGGAACCAGGCTACATTTGACTTACATTTACATTTCGTAGGCTACAGTTTTGGAGTAAGGATCAGTTCTTAGTTCAGCGACATTACAAGAAATATCTATACTGCAGATGTGTGCAAATCATTCAAAAGAATTATTCAACATGACCTTTAACATTATTAAGTACCTGACCCAGATGGTATCAGTGGCTGAGTCCTCAAGGTGTGTGCAGAGTCAAAGGTCAAAGATCAAGGTCAATATCAAGATTGAGGTTAATTACATAATGGGTAAATATCAGGAGATATGTTGCTGCAGGCTACGTTTTCAACTTTTACAGAGATGACAGACAGGATAATGTAGGAAGGATAACATGTAACTTATAGAAACAAACCCAGGACTTTGCCGTTCTTTTGTCAGCTCATCAGCTGTCTGAGTCACCAGGCCACCCCTGGACCCCTGACAAAAAAGAAAAGAACGGAATCCAAATTCAAATTTCAAACTATAAAAGTGCGCTCCTCGGAGCGCAGGTCTCTGCCAGGCCGGGTTGCCTCCCCAGGGCCCGTCATTCATTCATTCAAGTCAGTCATTGCTAATCGAGAGGAATATGAGAAATCTGACTTGATCATGACTCCAGACAGGGCCGTCACAGGCTTTCGGGGCTGCAGCCCTGGCACCAAGCTCCCCTCAAAACACTGATGATGAGAATTTGAAATTCTGTCTAGGGGGGCACCAAACCTGGTCGTAGCCCCGGGCACCAAAAAGTGTTGACCCGGTCCTGTCACAAGAGATGATATGTACCGATTTGTGTGAGTTTTGGACAAAATGTGTTATAGTAGCAAAAAGGGTTTTGAAGGAAAGGCTAAATGGCAGAAAATCTAGTCTGTCACAAATGGCCGGGGCCTATGTGAGGAGTTGTGTCGTGATCCAAGGAATCCAGGGGGAAAATGTTTTATTGTACAACCTATGGTTCAAGAATTGCTGGCCAAAACGTGAAACGGTCTGTTATGTGCTACAATGAGGCCGATTTGAAAGATGTGGGGTTCTTCCTTGGCCTACTGGAAGTGTATACGCAAAGTTTCACGCCCATCGGTCGCGGTGCTAGAGATTAACTGCTCACAGACAAACAAATGGACAAACGGATGGACTGGGGGCGAAAACATAGACTCTGCCCTTCGGCCATCCGGCCTGACGGAGACGTGAGAAACCGGAAAAACAGAAGCCTTAGAACAGACATGTGTCTGACTTGTTAGTGTGTTTTGTGTTGGGAATCTTTACTCAACTCCTTCCTGTCAATACATGTCTTTACACAGAACCTGTTTTTCATTCATTCATATGGTAATGAGATAATTAATCATTATTATTATGTCAGGCAACTCCATTCCAGCTAAATTAAATGACAAAATGATGTGTAGACCAGTAAAACACCACACTCTGCTGGCAATAAATCCAAAATCTGGTCTAACCTGAAGTGGGAAGGCAACACTGTTAAACTAACTCACCTCTTTTATTTATTCAAATCTGCTAGTTTGCAGCAGATTACATCAGACATGTGTGCTGAACAGAGACACTGTTCATTTGTTTTTGTTGTGCTCATCAATTTAGGATCCAGCAGATATTCTTATGTGTTTATATAGGCCCACTGTATATTGGGGTGTATGCTCTTTTCTAGAGCCAAGTGTGAAATCAGAGTAAATTGTAGCTACTTAGGCTGCCATGCCTACCTTGATGATAAATCACTGAACTCTGAATCACTGAACTCTATTTAACATTTCATATGCTTCAAAATTGGCTGTGTATACAAATGCTTCCAAAAATCTGATATCTGATAAATCTGTCATATTTATATACTATGCAAAATGAGTCAATTGATTTTCCTGTTCCATTGTTTTTCCAGTCTAAGCTTATTTGTTATGCTAATATAATAATAAATAACAAAGACACTCAAAAGATTTAAACTTAAAACAAGGATCCTTCCACATTATTATTGTTTCAATATTATCTATTGATTATTTTGTGATATTTGTGTATAGCTACTGAGTCAAATTAATGGCTACTAATAAACTGTTCCTGAATGCGCTCCATTTTGACAATATGTAAATTAATTCAGTGAACTGTATTAATTGTAAGCAACGTACCCCCCCCCCCCCCCCCCCCCCCACACACACACACACACACACACACACACACACACACACACACACACACACACACACACACACACACATGCGCGCGCGCTCGTAATCACTCGAGAACGCGCCGCGCGCGTTCACCGAAGATCACCGATTACAGCGAATGGAGGAGAAAAAAAACGCTGGAGAAGCTGCTGTCTGAGCGACGACGTGACGGAGGGAGGACTGAAAAACATACAGAATCCTGGAGACAGAGAGCTGGATTATAGCGTTCCACGGATGATAGAATTTCATCAGGATTGACCAGCGGAGGACAACGACGGAACCATGGATACGGACGCGAAGACGTGTAGTTTTGATAATAAGACATAATAAGGAGTATAGTTGTTGGTGGGTGAGTGAGTGAGTGTGTTTTGGTTGTTGAAGGAGAAACGGTACAGTGTGGAGGACGAGAGGAGAAGGAGGAGTGGATACAAGCAAGCAACTGTTGGGGAGGTCGGAGGTAAATAATAATACACACAGTTTGTTTTGTTTCATCATGTCCAATCATCACTCAATGACAGTCTGTTGTTCATGTGTAATATATATGTATATTAGGGATGTTAAGATGACATATACGTCCTTTCTGCAGCACAGACTGTCTCTAGCAGCAGCCTCTGTTTGTTCCTATATATGATATATGGTAGGTCCTTTCTGCAGCACAGACAGACTGTCTGTAGCAAGACCGCTGTCTTGCAGTCTGGTTTTCGCGCAATATAAAGTCTTATTTTCAACACACTGACAGGACTGAGTGAGGGATTCTATTCTTTGACATTACATTTCAGCAGCAGAGGGACAATTACTGTGATTGTCGGCACATTAAAGGCAGTGTGTTGTGTTCAGTCGTGCTGCTTATGTTGTGTGTATGTGATCAAAATATAGACAGAATGCAACCTCCAGCAGCCCTATGCCAGTGTTGCCAGATTTTGTGAGAGAAATAAGCAACCAGGTCTTAGAAAAACAAGCCCAGAAGAAGCGACTAGGCTAGGGCTATTTGAAAATAGCCGATCTATAAGCTCACAACGCATCCAGATGTGACGCGTTGTGAACTTGTAGATCTGCTTCTTTTTTTTTTAAAGAAAAAAATAATCTTTGGAAAAAAATAGGTAATTTTTGAACATTTTTACAACACAAATATTATAATAATATTTTCAGATGGGGGGGGGGTGGCCGGGGGTCTGTGGACAAAATATTAATTTGGGGGTGCTTGCCATGAAAATGTTCGAGAACCACTAGTTTGAACAGAATTTAAGGAACAAGCCCAAATAAGCAACTACACTTCAGAAACCAGCCCCAAAAAAACGCAAACCCGCAACTAGCCACTTTACAGAAAAACAAGCCCAAAGTCGCTTATAATAAGCGGACATGGCAACACCAAATGCAACCTCCAGCAGCCCTATGCGGCCACGGGCTCCAGCCTCCTCCACCACCCCAGCCCCGCCCCCCACCACCACCCAACCCCCGTGCGTGTCATCATGCCGTTTTATGAGGCTGCTACATAATGTTACAGATGTTTGTATGACTGACTGACGCTGCTGCAGATGTGCACCGTTTCAACATATGGACCGTATCACACGTTCTACGCAGGGAGGAGGAAAAAAAGAGAAGGCGAGCAGCAGTAAACGTGACGCATTAGGTTTGGATACCGGAGACCATTGACATTCCATGTCGCAGGAGGGAGGGGTGTGAGTGTGTGAGTGTGTGAGTGTGTGTGTGTGTGTGTGTGTGTGTGTGTGTGTGTGTGTGTGTGTGTGTGTGTGTGTGCGCGCGCGCGTGTGCGTGTGTGTTTTGATGAAAAGTCATTGTGGGCCCTTTCACGTGTATTGTAATGGCTATGTGTTTTGGAGCACTATGTTTCGTATTAAGGGCACGCCTGCTGCTGTATTACTGTTGCCTGCGTGACATTGGTGATGATGGTTGGTTAGTGTGGGATGTTTGAGGAGGATGCTCAGTTATTTTCAAATGAGAACTTTTGATGGATGTTGTCAGGGTCTGATATTGATCCTTGTACTGTTATATTACCACTGGCTGTTTGTCATCATAATGTTGATGATGTAGGTCAGAATTGAAGTAATTCTGTGTGGTTTGTGACTCTCTGCGAATTGAGGGCGTCAGCTAAAAAAACAAAAATCTAAACTGTAAATGGGTGAGATCTGGTCCAATTGGACCAGACTGTCTCATCCAGTTACATTTTAGATCAACAAGTTCAATGTGATGCCATGACTCCGTTCAGTATTTGTCACATCTGTTCTTCTGGGCACTGTGGCTGTGAACCCACTTCACAACTGGTTTCTTGTAATGCAGCTGATGCAGGAACTGAAGTTCATTCTGTCAATACTCTACTGACTCTGTACAGTAAAAGCAAGCAGCCAAATTGATTAGCCAAATGTCATGTAGAATGATAATTGTACCAATGTTGCCTTTTTTGTTGTCGTCAGGCTTTCTCTGTGCCCCAAAACAAATTCCTAGTAGTCACTGATTGCTATGGCAGTACATTCTTGAAGTCTGTTGAAGTGAACATATTGACACCTCGGGATCACTAGCTTTACAACACCTTGTCACTCTTCTTAGGACTAGCGCCCACGTTTTCCGGCAAGTGACACCGTACGTTGTACGGCAAACTATAATTTAGGCTTTAGTGAGACAGTCTACTGTAGTGGTTCCAAACTAATTATTTCCTTGGAGCCCCCCTTTACTTAGCCTACATCTGAGAAAATCTGAGTTCCACTTTTGTTTTTCAGACATGTTTAACCACTTAAGCCTGTCTCTTACGATGTATAGAGAAAATAGCCAATCCACAAGCTCACAACGAGTCATATCGCACATTTTTAAACATTTTCAAACATTTTGAACATTTATAACTATGTTAAAGTTACAGTATAATAAATGCTGTATGACAAGTTGGACTAATATCAAATTGAGAGCATACAGGCAAACAGTGGATGAAAGCAAGTTATGATTTTATGCAACATGTTAAAAATGTAAGGCCCCCTGTGATGTTTGCCCTCCCCCAATGAAGGGCCTGGAACCCAGGCTGGGAACCACTGGTCTACAGTAACTGTTAAAGAGAGTGTCAGGCATGTTGATACAGGCTTGGGTGAGCCCAGTCAGGCCACTGGTCTAAGCTCCCAGACAGTCCACTATCTCCTCTACAGGAGAAGCTTTTTACAGGCAGACCAATGCTTTTATGTTCTTTACTGCATCACCACAGGAAACTGTAGCAACTGAATTTTTGTTGTGATTTGTACTTCCAGGTCAAAGATCACATCTAGGGTTTAGGTTTCATGATACAATGAAAAGTTTACTTGCAATTGCAAGTAAACAACGGTATGTTGTCTGATTCTGAGAAATACCTTTTAATAAGACACAACATGCATTAGTTCTTGTTTACTATGCATGCACACAAGTGTGGCTGGTGGAGCTTTGTGGTGCTGAACAGTCCAGTGGCACTGTTGGCTTCTCTGAGTACCTTGATGTTGACAAGTTAATTAAGAGTCTTACTATACTTAATCTTCTTGTTGTTTGTCTTTGTAAGGTGGTATATACCCTGAACAAACAGCACAGTGGAGCATTAAGGTCACATGTCATCATGAGCCGTTGTCTGCCTCAGGCGCTTCTCACAAAATACCAACGCTGATGTCACATCTGCCAGTGGATAAACAGTGGTGTGTGCGTGTGTGAGTGAGTGAGTGTGCGTGTGTGTGTGTGTACTGTGTGTGTGTGTGTGTGTGTGTGTGTGTGTGTGTGTGTGTGTGTGTGTGTGTGTGTGTGTGTGTGTGTGTGTGTGTGTGTGTGTGTGTGTGTGTGTGTGTGTGTGTGTGTGTGTGTGCGTGCGTGCAAGCTGGGAGTTACCTAACTGTGTACATTACCTGTTAATCTTGTTGCACCATTTGCATGTTGGTATTCTATAATGTGCTGTCTGTTGAGTTTCGTCTCCATTGCTTTGCAAGCAGTTTCACTTGACTACAGTATGTATCAAGTGAATTGCACGTTTGATGACCTGATGTTTGCTGATCAGTGGTCATATCATGTTTGTTGATCAGATGTTTGCTGATCATGTTTGATGACCTGATGTTTGCTGATCAGTGGTCAGATCATGTTTGATAATCAGATATCATGTGTTATGTTGTGGTGTGTTCCATTCCATCGGAAGCAGAATTCCCCTTGCTGCTCTGTCAGGCTGCCTGGCATTATGGTTGATTATATAAGTGTGAACATGAAGCCCCCTGAGAGAACCCCAGTGAGACATCACCCTGACAGCCAAGCAGAGCTGAGGAGAAAACGGCACTTAGAGGAGAACCACACGCCTTTGTTTTGAAACTATGGCAGGAGTGAGACATCGCCTCTCCATCCTCTCCATCTCTGTGTAAAGAGCCAATTCACCAAATAAAAGCGTGCAGTGTTTATTTATTCTGCTTGTAATCTTGCAAATAATGCTCTCTAAACTATAAACTAATTTATCTTCACTTTAGAGTTGATTGTTTGGGTATATCCTCCTGGTGATGTGGCATTACTGCACAGAGAAACAGATGCAAATGACTAGAATGCATCATTTAGAACAGACATACACCTATAAACACTTTACCTTCACACTTTAATGGCGCTTTATGCAGGAGGTAGAATTTGAAACCCACTTCCATCATTCATCTCACACTGTTTGTGTGTTGGGCAGATTGGATGTAGTAATTATCACCCAACACTGTGACTAACAGTTCTACCACAGCAAGCACTGAGCTGTGGGCTGCCAATAGGCTACAGTTTAGGGAAACCAACGGTGGCTGGAAAGTTGCCAGTTTGAATCCACAGACTGGCTGTGAAAAAGAGTGGCAGGGGTGACAGTTGACTTCATTTCACTCCCACACACTCCTCCCCATGCAGTATGCACACTCAGTGCAGCTTCTCCCAACAGCCAACTGTGTTTTATACTGGGTTATAGTATATATCGTTTTTTCATACTATAACAGTATAAGACTGTGGTTGTACTGGGCAGCTCCCAGTGGCCAACCGTAGAAGACTGTGGTCGTACTGGGCAGCTCCCAGTGACCAACAGTGGACTTTGTACTGGGGAGCTCCCCGAGTGGCCAACAGTAACAAGAATGAGATAGTACTGGCCAGCTTCCAGTGGCCAACAGTAGAAGACTATGTTGGACTGGACAACTCCCAATGGCCAACAGTAGAAGCAGCTCCCAGGACCCAGGCGTGAATGAATCAAATGTGCAGTATTTTTTGGATTAAACATGTTGATGGTACCAAAGCGCAAAGCTTAAGCTAACTTCAAACAAACAGAGTAGCGTCCCTTTTAAGAACATATAAAAGTATTGCCATGACTCATGACTCATGGCCTTGCACTGCTCCTTCAGTGTATCATTGAGACAATTAAACTGCCATGAAGCTCAAAACTAAATGACCAAAGCATAGGCAAGGGTTGCAAAAGAAACTCAGGATGAACTCCAAGCTGTTGAAAACAGTTTGAGTCGCTTCCACAAAGCCCTTGGCTCACGTTTCTGTTTTGTCTGCTGTTCCAGCTGACGGTATGCAGCAAATGGTTTTGTTAAATATAGTCCAACCCACCCCTTTACACCCAGATGATATCATATGCTGAACCCTCTGACATGTACTATAATTAATTATATATTTAATATATGTCTCCCAAAATTAGATCTGTACCATGTGAAAACAGTAACACCAACTGTTATCTATTTTTACAAACTAGATGATAAAAACATGAAACAAAATATTGTACTTCAATAAAGGATATCGGGTAAGGATACTAGGAGAGACCCGGTAGAGATAGTTGGTGACTTGATGTCATGAGATGGATTCTGACCCAGGACGTTGCGTGTGCGTAAGTGTATGCAGTACACGTGCACTAATTATCTGCGCTGCCAACCTGTCCCCAGTGTGTCCTTTGATTATAGCCTGCTGTGAGTCCCTGAAGTCTCTGTCTTTATGGAGGACTCATCTTGCCTGCAGACCTGCTGTGTATCAGTCAGAGCGTCATGTAAGACAATACCAGGATGAGATCAGCCTTTCACATTCCATGTCAGCCCTGCTGAATGTATTTCAGAGCCGAGGTGTATTTATAGATACGTCCACAATGGAGCGGGCCGGGGGACATCTTAAATAGGGTGTCTTTGTCCGGATATAGCTGAGGGGAGAGAGCGAGGCAGCGCAAGTTATCCAGAGAGTTTGATATTTGTTCTCTGGCTTTAGACGGAGCGAGGCCTCTCCTCCATGTTGTATTTCCATTCTTTATTGACACATTGTTTGGGAAGCAGTGAGGTGTCTTGTGGTCAGGAAGGACACGACATGTACTGTAGGTAAAAGGATGGGTTGTTATCCGTGCTTATTTTAAGACACAACTGACACCTTCTTTTAAACTGCTGTTTGCTGTTAATACTGTAGATGTTAATTAGAAGTTGTTGTCAGAAGTACAATATGATTTGTGATTTTTGCTGAGTGGGCCTCAACTATTCATTGCTCTTAACGAGGCCCTAGGGCTGTGGGGGGAAAAAACGTGTCAGCGAAATACCTAGAATATGAATGCAATAACGTGTTCTGTTCTGACGGGGTTTGATAAGACTAGCTGGTATCTCTAGCTGCCCCAGTGACCTCTCTGACCTCACCCTGTGTGCCAGCGCTGCTGGTTGCTCTGTGATGCTCATGTGACAGGAAGTCCCCCCGCACCCCCCCCCCCCCAGGCCCGGCGGCCGGGGTGATCTGTCACGATGTGACAGTCTGACCTTGTTGGTGTTCTGACGGATGGTGTCTTGTGAGTGGGTTCAATGTCAGAGTGTATTGACCTCGTCTTTAGTGGCACCAAGTGTGACCCAGGGACAGTCACATGAAGACACTGGGTCGTCGTAACGTACGAGGACAGACAAAGAAGCTGCAAACGTTCACATGACATGGTGACCAGTGACCCCAGTCTGTTATACGACAGAGAAAATTCAAATCACTGCTGATACTCCATTTACCCACTAATCTAATGGTTGCAGCTAGAAAACATCATGCCCATGTGGATAGTGGATTACATTCATCTATTTTTCTAATTGATGTTGACCACAAGTCAAAACTATAGTCATTTGCTTCTCTTTGTCTTCTTTCATTGGTTTTGAAGTAGAAAGGCCCCTGTGTGTTTCAGACCTCTGACAGACAAGGTACAATCATGAGTGTGCAGGATTAAAAGATCCACTGGCAAAATCAATCTCCATTTACACTGACCTTATGGAACCCAGTTAAAGTCCCTTAGTGGTCCCAGGTGCTTTCATAAAGGCTGTAGTGACTGTTGATGCTAATGGATGAGTTAATCACATTAACCCTGGCATCCCTATTTTGGACCAAAAAAAGAAAAAGAAAACAAATATAGCAGATCTGCAAGCTCACAACGTATTGCGGTGCGACACGCTGTGAGTTTGCAGATCCTCCATTTTCACTATTTGTCATACAAAGTATACTGTAGGGCTTAAGTGCTTTAATCTGCTTCTCCTTCTCTTCCAGCATAGTAATTTTAAGACATCACTGTCACTAAACAGAATAGACAAAGACAGTGAATCCCACAGTTCCTCTCTCCTCACACGGCTGTCCAACCATATCACAGTATCTCCTCCCCGCTCCTCCTTCCATCCTGGAGCTTTCTTCAAAGGCGGTACTGATTGGTAGCGTATTGGCTGTAGGGCTTTGACGAATCTCATGACATTTTAAATTGCACAGGGCAGATATGACAAATACATTAAATATACAAAGAAATTGACTGACATATTTGGTAAATGGTGCATTTAAATAGCGCTTTTAGTTTTATCCAAAGCGTTTTACGTAGATTGTGCATTACATTTACCCATTCACACACACATTCATACACCAATGGCGGAGGAAACCATGCAAGGCACCAACCTGCTCATTGGGAGCAATTAGGGGTTCAGCGTCTTGCTCAAGGACACTTCGACACTAACTCTGGGGGAGCCCGGGATCGAACTGGGAACCTCGCGGTTGCCATCCGGCACTAAGTGAATGAGAAAGGGTGTACCTGAAATCCATCATTAACAACTGCCAACTGTCTTCTGAGCAACACATGTAACTGCTGAATGGTGAAACCTAGAGGTCACTGGGAGGCTCCCAGGTATGAATGTTTGTAACTACAGCCTGAGTTATACTTAGTTGCGCCGCGCGCAGATGTCACATACTGGAAAATAGCAGATGTACAAGGTCATAACGTGTCGCACTGTAATCTTAACCCATTCAATCCGGGAACGCATCTGTGTCACTTCTTTGGCTATTCAAAACCAGATAGCAGATATACAGATCTGCTATTTTTTGACAAATTGCAGATCTACAAGCTCGAGCTTGTATAACTGCTATTTTTGAATAGCCATAGTATAAAATAATAGCAAAAAATCTGAAATGACACAGGTGCGTTCCCCGGATTGAATGGGTTAAGTGAGTGTGAAGCAAATAGCATGAACTCTGCCTTAGTGAGATGGAGTCAGTGAAGGGGATGCACAGAAGGCTCTGATCCCAGAGAAGCAGGGGATCTACTACTGTATGTTGGTCTGGAGACAGAGGTCATGACTCATGACCTTTTTAAAACCGTCTTCTTCATCTTAAGTTGTTTTTAGCGGCGCTAGCCGCTCTATACCTTTAGGTATAGCTCTATACCTTTAGGTATAGAGCGGATCCTGCTCTATACCTGACTTTGTCCGTGTTCACCGTCAACGTTCTGATTGGTCAGACCCGTCAACGTTCTGATTGGTCAGACCCGTCAACGTTCTGATTGGTCAGACACGTCAACAAAGTGATTGGTCAAGCTTCACGTGACACATGGCTATAAACACATTATAAACACATATCGATGACAAAATGTATCAAAGGCGCCGTTACCTTCACACAGGGTGTGATTTTTATTTAGTGTCTGTGTTGTAAAGCGACTTTGGGTACTTAGAAAAGCGCTATATAAATTCTATGTATGTATTATTATTATTATTATTCTTGGTTAAGGATGAATAAACTGAAACTATATAGAAATGACCAAAATGGCGCCAAACACTTCCATTTGCATTTTTCAAATGCAATGCAAATGCTAATCTTTTAACTTCCGCTTTAATTTGCTTCAGTGCGTGTTGGTGGTCTCCATTCGCGATTCGCCCCCACCTCCCACGCCAATATCCTCCATCCCCTTAGCTGAATTGGTCAGGGGTTTTAGCTCGCTGCCTGACGCCAGCGTTGCTCTTTTCACTGTGTCACTGGTGAGATTGATGGAGGTGTTGTTTGGATTGACAGATCAGGTGCAGATTGCAGCTCTGTGCTTCTAAAATGCATGTGAGAGGTAAAAACCAGGAGTACAGTACACTAAACTCAGCTCTCTGTTCTCCTCACAGCGGTGGAATCACATTTACGATGACAGCAGCTATCGGCTAGTTCCACACTTTGTTTTTTAAAGAATAAAGTTATTAAATATGTCACACCCCTCAAACGCATGAACACAGCAATTCCCTTCATTTATAAAAGGATACCTAACAAAAAAAAACATATTTCATACTTTTTTCAAAATATACATATTATTCAAGGGGACCTTGAGGGAGTTCCAGGGGGTCCCCAGCTAAATGATAGATTAGGCACCAAATGGACCCTTATGGGTCTGTAACTCTGAGAGTGTACAAATGGAACCAAATGGACCCGTTAGGGTCCATTTGGTTCCATTTGTACACTCTCAGAGTTAACTTGACATAGATTTTACAATATAAATTGCGGTCCAAGTGATAGAAATGCCATTAAATGGGGGTCCGTAGCCCTAATGCATGTCAAACTGGGGGTCCTTGAAATTAAAATGGTTGAGAATCTCTGCTAGAGTAAAAAATCTTCTCTTATGGGGGTCCCTGTTATATCTTCTGAAATGGGGGTCCACGGGCTAATAAGTGTCAATTTGGGGGTCCTTGACATGAAAAAGTTTGAGAACCACTGCTATATAGGGTTTGTTCCTTGTACTCCCTACTATAGTTGATCATAGTATTGCTGATCTGGGATCCGAAGTCTAGTCTACTGTTAACGTTACCCTCTGGGATCAAAGTGTCATGTAAATGTTCTAAACATCATCTCAGTGGCATGGTGTTATTACGGGTTGAAGTGGCCATAATGTCACGTCTGTCGTGTGTCGGCGGTTTGAATTTGACAACATTGTGACAGGGAGAGGGCTGGTGTCACTGAGTTAGTGAGCTTTAATAAGTAGTGTGTGTGTGTGTGTGTGTGGGGGGGGGGGGGGTGACAGTGATCAGGGTACAGTGGTTGTTTTAGGTTGTGGCTAAAAGACAGACAATATTGTAAAGCCCACACAACAGACCAATGAATAAACGTGCAGTCGTGCACACACACACACACACACACACACACACACACACACACACACACACACACACACACACACACACACACACACACACACACACACACACACACACACACACACACAGTATACCTATAAATAATAGTATATTTATAAGGGCATATACATGACACTTGGTTTAGGAAGATTTGTGTGTGTGTGTGTCCGTCTGTGTCCAGAGCAGAACAAAGCAGGCTGGGTGTGGCAGACTGGGCATGGTAGAATCTCAATAAAATCTGGACACTCTTTCTCTCTCTCTGTCTCTCTCTGTCTCTCTCTCTCTGTCTCTCTCTGTCTCTGTCTCTCTCTCTCTCTCTCTCTCTCTCTCTCTCTCTCTCTCTCTCTCTCTCTCTCTCTCTCTCTCTCTCTGTGTGTGACTCCCTCTCTGTCTGTCGGCCTCTCTCTTTCTCTGTCTGTCTGTCTGTGTTTTTGTGAATCTTTTCCTCCCTCTATTGAGTATATCTATATTGAAGGAAGCTGAACAAAAATAAGTTTTACTCTTACCTGTGCACAAGATGTAACAATGAGGTACGACCTCTCTCTGACTGTCTGTCTGTGTCTCTCTCCCCATCTGGGCCCACCCCCCCTATAAAAGCTTAGTCATTCACTCAAGGTTGTATGGTTGCAGGTAGCTAGCTGTGCAGTCTGTCCTAGTTGGAACTGGAACACTGCAATACAAATATAGCTACTGCGTTCTGGTGCGTGCTGTCAAATCCAGCATTTGACATGCATGACAGGAGAGGAGAGTGATCAGAACATTGTTCTTTGAATTTAATCTACAGATAGACAGTAGGAACGCTGAGAGGAAGACAGTGTATGAGAGACAGACCAGGTTATGGTATTAATATGTCAGGTCCCTAAACAGCTCTGTGTGTGTGTGTGTGTGTGTGTGTGTGTGTGTGTGTGTGTGTGTGTGTGTGTGTGTGTGTGTGTGTGTGTGTGTGTGTGTGTGTGTGTGTGTGTGTGTGTGTGTGTGTGTGTGTGTGTGTGTGTGTGTGTGTGTGTGTGTGCATATGTATCTGTGTAATAATAATAGTAATAATAAACTTATAAAGCACAATCAAAACCAAGTTTCAATTTACATTAAATGGAAGAAAGAAATCGGCAACAGAATGCAAACATGATGATGTGCACGGAAATATAAACTGCGGTTTCACCCCGATCAGAGCCCCATTGACCTCCATTATAAAGTAAAATATTTCAAAAAGCATTAAACATACTATGTGAAAAAATACAGCTTCGACAGCTAGATTCCTTCAGAGCCACGCTGTACTGTAAGTAATTGATTTATCAAGCCTGATCTCCTTAGGCAAGTTGTTCCAGAGTCGAGGAGCCCTGACAGCAAAGGCACGGTGACGGTCACCCTTTGTCTTCAGCTGCTGCCTCGACTCAGGAACAACGTAGCATGTCCTTATGACCTCAGGCTCGTCGGCTCATAAGAGGTTGATAACAACAACAAAAATGTCATCAGGAGCCAGGCCTTAAATGTAATAAAATGAAACATTTTAATCAATCCTAAAACAGACGGGTAACAAAGTGTAAGGAAGTTAAATAATAGGAGTAATCATGTATAGGAGAAATCGCTATATCCTATGTATTAAACTACGAGATGAAATGTTTGTCATATCTTCTGACAGAGTGGAGTGTTACTGTTAATGTGGAACGCTGTTGAACGCTGCTTTGTCTGCCTTGCTTACACACCGCCCTCTCATTGGCCTGTGTGGAGAAAAGGGAACGGTGCGATTGGCCGGTGGTTTCAGAGGAGCTGGTGGTTTCTGAGGATGTGGTTGGCTGTTGTCACGGCGCTGAAAAGGCTCACCGCCGAGCTAGAGAAAGAGAGAGAAAGAAAGAGAGAACAGGGGGAGGATGGAGAGAAAGAACTGTGTGTGTGTGTGTGTGTGTGTGTTGTATTATTTTTTGTATCTGCCTCCCTGTTTATTGTGTCTAATATTTGTGTACGTATGTGTAGAGTGAGTTTATGTTTTGTATTTGTGGCTCTGTTGTGTGTGTGTGTGTGTGTGTGTGTGTGTGTGTGTGTGTGTGTGTGTGTGTGTGTGTGTGTGTGTTGTTGTGTACACATTAGATGTGAGTGTACATTGAAGTGTAGTTCAAGGTGAACGTAGCATGATTTAAATCTGAGCCAATTAAAACACCCTGCTATGCATGCAACACACGCACGCA
The DNA here is from genome assembly GCF_963454915.1 of Gymnoscopelus microlampas. Taxonomy (NCBI): domain Eukaryota; kingdom Metazoa; phylum Chordata; class Actinopteri; order Myctophiformes; family Myctophidae; genus Gymnoscopelus; species Gymnoscopelus microlampas. The sequence continues at coordinate 18,960,243 of NC_139943.1, forward strand.
TGCACTCACAGTGCACACACATGCACAGTGCACACATACACACGCGCGCACACACACACACACACACACACACACACACACACACACGCACACGTACACGCACACGCACACGCACACGCACACGCACACGCACGCACACGTACACGCACACACACCACATCAGTAGCCTATATGCATGGCATTTTAACTAGTTGTCTCCACCAGACATTTTTGTCTTGTGGTGAAGTTGCTTTGTTTGTACGTCAGCTTCCCTAAAATAGCTAACCTGCAATGTTGACTAATTTCACTGAACCCAGAGAACAGTGCTAGCCACGAAGGCACGAACTAGCCAATCTGTCATTTGATTCCAATGGAATCAAACAAAGCTAACTAGCCATCCCATGTTTGGCAAACAAAATGAAAAAAAAGTGGAATTTCACCACACACATTAACACTGTCTGGAGAGGATTTTTTTTTTACAGTGTGCCTTTAATCTACTGATGTGGTGTGTGAGTGTGTGTGTGCGTGTGTGTGTGTGTGTGTGTGTATGCACGCCTGTTTTATGTGCACATCTGTCTCTGTGTGTGTGTATATGTGTGTGCCCTACAGTATACTATTGTCATATGACGAATAGTGAGAATAGCCGATCTACTATACAAGCTCACAATGCGTCTCGTTTTTCCAACACTTTTGAAATACAAATTAACCTATAATAACATGCCCAAAATAGAGACCCCAGGCCCAGGGTTAATGTCTTTAATGCATGATATTGCCTGGTGCCAAATGAGTGGCAGCTTGCATCAAAGGCCGCTAAGCTCATTTACCAGGAATGGATTCATTTATATTACTGCAAGCATGCAAGTGTACATACTGTATGCATACGTGCAATTCACAGCTAAATCCTGTTTTGTTTTGCTTCCCGTTTTTGTCCCACGAGTGCTGTTTTATAAATGTAAACTGTAGTTCTGAGTGGAACTTGATTTCACATGCATGGAATAGGCGCTTAATTTACTCGCCTGAGAGCGGTTTGACCTCCTTTTTTCCCCCTACAGTTTCTAGTCATATCAGCCCTTCCCCAAATCTTCATTAGAAAGCAGATTTAAATCCTTTTGTGTTTCTGTCCCAGTGGCCCAGTCTTGACTTGGCCCCGCCTACCAGAGGATGAGTGACAGCTTGATTAGAGGAGTGCAGAAGAGCAGCTGTGGTCAGAAACGTGTCTTGTCACATTTGTGAGAAAAACCCATCAATGCTGAGATATAAAGTCAGGTCTTTTTAAATGTTATTCACTGGTGTAAATGGGCTTCCATAACCATTTCTTATCACCACCTAAAGCTCCCTATGGTAATCAATATAATGTTATTTTAACCACTTAAACCCTATATACTTCATTGACTAGGGTCTCCCAGGGTTCTGTACCTGGCCTCCCTCGTTGTTCCTTCTGCACCAAATCTCTTTGCCTAGAATAGCCGATCTACAAGGTCACTTGTGGAGCATGTGAGCTTGTACTAACTAGATCTGCCTTTTTCGCTGAATGTTCGCCTATTATGACATGCCCAGAAATGGGGATACTAGGTTTCATGTGGTTAACCAATCTGCTTGGTAGAGTATGTTAACTTAACACAGTATAATTAGTACATCTGCAGTGGTGGCAGGTGGTCTCCGCTACTCTTCCATTGAGACATTTGCCCTGGTATTTTGGTACGATACCTTCTGGTTAGTCTCGTGTAGCAAGACAATCAGAAATCTCCACCTACTGATTTATCTGGGGAAATCAAAATTCATTGAAGCTTATGCCCACTGCTTTGAAAACCAATCCTGATACCATCATAATATGAAAATACTGCCTTAAAGTCATTGCTGTTATTTTTTCTAATTTCCAAATAGTTTCCATCCAGTTTTAGCCCTTTCTCTGAAGAGAAAGATGTCACCAGACATCTCGACTACGCGAGACCACCAGCTGGTTGACGATCTCAAAGTTAAAGTTTTTTGAAGCAGATGGAATTTATTCAGATACATTACACAGACATCATCTCTGGCCCGGTCTTCAGCCTGGCGTAGATTCATTTAAATAAAAAAGATATACTGTAGGTGTAAACTGAAATATGTACGCTGAAATGTTCCTTGTAGGGTGACCAATAGCTGAGTGGCCCATGTGGCGGGTACCACATTTGCTGGTTCAGACATAACTACGTTACTTCTGAGGAAAAGGGGGCAAGTAAACGAAGTGGAGAAATACTTCAGAGATGATTCCGCAACCCTGGAAATTAATCCCTTTAGAATGGTGGAAGGTCAACAGCCTCCGTTTCCCCAGATTGGCCACAAGAGCTAGACAAGTGGTTCCCAAACCTTTTAGCTCAAGACCCAAAAGGCAAAGACGTTCGCCCGGGACCCAAACTAGTGAACATAGCAGATCTATAAGCTCACAACAACGCTTCGCTATTCGCTATTTTCACTACTTCTTAAATGTTGTTTTTATTTATTTATTTGATCTTATTTTTGAAATATGTTGGAATTCATTTATTTGATGATGTTGTGATTTTTTATTTTACTTTAAAAGAAAATCCTTTTTTTGATGGAAGACACAAAAAAGGGCACGTTTACTCACGACCCATAAACATTTGTTGGGAAACGGTGAGCTAGACGCTATCTGTGTGTGCTGGAAACGTCCTTCCGTGCCCTCAGAGCGGCTGTTCTCTGCAGAGAACCTTATGCTCAACCGCCTGCGCACTAGACTGACACCAGAACACTATGACATGTCCACCCTCTTTAATCTAAATATCCATGTAGACTAGCTTTTACAAGCTGCCAGTAGCTGCAGCCTGCAGGACGGGTCAATCTGTGTAGGCTGGTTACCGCATTTGAGCTTCACAGATTACGATGCAATTATTTGTATTTTTAAGGAGTGTAATGTTTTATATAAAGTACACTGAGTTGCTTTGTTGTTGAAATGTGCTATACAAATAAACTTGCCTTGCCTTATTTAATTTCTACCATTCTGATAAACGGTCATTCTGTGTACATCCATTTTTCATTTCGGGTTGGAATGTGGGTCATCGTAACTGTATTATTTACGGGGAGAGACACGCGGCAAAGGTCGTCGGGATCGGGACTTGAACCCACGTTGCGCTGTCAGGCTATCAGAGTCAGAGTGTGTGTGGTTGTGTGTGTGTGGGGTTGTGTGTTAGAGATAAGATGGTGCGTTTCCTCAACATCAATTGTTAATGATGTAATCTCCTTTTTGTGCACATCAACGATTTATGCACAGGTCCATTGTATTATTCATAGTGTGTGTTGTGCACTGTTCATGTGTTTGAATCCAGCACATACGTGTGTGTGTGTGTTTGTGTGTGTTTGTGTGTGTTGCCCCAGGCTGCAGGTCTCTGCTGGGAGAAGTGTTTGGACTAATGGCTGCATTCTTACAACTAAATGGACTGAAGATAATCCATGACACTGATATGACACAGACACAGACACACACACACACACACACACACACACACACACACACACACACACACACACACACACACACACACACACACACACACACACACACACACACACACACACACACACACACACACACACACACACACACACACACACACGCATGCACACACGCATACACGGCAGACACTACTCATATCTGCTCTCAGGACCTGTGTGTGTGTGTTTGTTCCTTATAGCAGACCGTCCTGTCTGTGCTCTTTTTAAATGGCTTGTAATGGATTTAAATGCTACTGTTTGATAGGGAAATGATTACGGTACTATAGTTTCATGGCCCGAGGGGAATGGCTGCTGGGTAATGTAGTCTCATTACGGCATTACAAGCCACAGCATGTTGTTACTGTATCTGACATCATCCTCTGGGGGTCTGGCTGCATGGAACGGCTCTTCCATGTTCCCTCGTTTGTCTTAGCTGACAAATGATTCTCTCTTTTTAAAGGAAGGCTATGGTTGAATTACTGAAATGCTTTCTTAATTGAGGAAGACAGTATGAAAGCTGCAGGAGTTAGATAGTGTTGGAGACATGGGCAGCCAGTAGGAAAGCTGAAAGGGGGACATGCAGGAGAGACAAACCGTATGAAAGCTGAGAGGAGATAGTGTAGGAGAGACGTGCAGTGTAAAACTTAATGGGAGACAAAGTAGGAGAGACAGACGGTAGGAAGGCTGAAAGGGAGGTAGAGTAGGAGAGACAGATAGTAGAATAACAGAGAGAGAGAAGGAGAGACAGACTGTAGAAAAGCTGAGAGAGAGAGAGAGAGAGTAGGAGAGACTGACAGTAGAAAAGCTGAGCGTAAGACACTGTAGGAGAGACAGTCGCAAAGTTTAGAGATAGACAATTTGGGAGAGACGGGCAGGGCAGTATAAAGCTTAAAGGGAGACAAAGTAGGAGAGACAGATGGTAGGAAAGCAAAGAGAGACACAGTTTAGGAGAGAAGGACAGTAGAAAAGCTGAGAGGGAGACAGTTTAACAGAGACGGACAGTAGGAGAGCTGAGAGGGAGACAGTTTAGCAGAGACAGAAGAGAGAGAGGGTTTCCTTTTAGATTTGATCCTAGAACAGCATGTGGCTCTAAACCACAAATCCTCTATGCTTTTTCATTTCTTTCCATTCCATTTTGTCCTGCATGTTTTAATGCTCACTGACACATGACAAACTATGTATGTCGAGAATTTATTTTATTAATGTACAACAGAGGATGCAGACATTCTAAAAGGAATGCCAGGAATTAATTTAGTCGCCATGACGTCATGATGCTCATTTCTAATCTGCTCAGGATTGGACATCAGGGCAGAGTGGGTGCCTGGCCAAGGGCAGTCACCATGGTTACATCCATACACGGAGGCCATTGATTGGTTAATGGATCTCAGGTTTTGGGAATAGAATGATGGGATAATTGTGGACTCTTATTGACCTGATGACCATGGACTCTTAATTGTTGAAGGGTGAACTCCCTCAAAACACAAATACCCTGAATCACAAAATGTCATTGATGTTAGTGTGAGGTGGTATTGTGGTGTCAAGCTATAGGCTTTTTAAAAGAAAGAAGTCACACAGCTCGTAGCAAGATAAGTTATACCTAGAGCCATATGAAATCCGTGTTAACGGAATCGCGGACGGAATCGCGGAAATGACCAATAAAAATGGAATTGGAATAAAACACGGAATATTGCAGAATTTGGAAAATAAAAAAAAATCGCGGTAAATTTTTTTTTTACCGCGATTTTTTACAAATCCACGGGACACCACCATTTTGCATGGCCACATCCTACTTTATAAACAGTAAAATCCACGTAGAAATAGTCTTAGAAAGACGATAGAAACAATAATACATGGGCGACGCCATTTTGCGCATGCTCAGACCGAATTAGACCGAATTATTTTGGGAACATTTTTGCGTATAACACAACAAGGGCCATGTATGGACTGTTATATCTTGAACATTTATTCATTTCCACTTACCAGACACTTTTTTAATGGTAAAAATGAGCATAAAAAGCAAAATACAGAATTCAGAAATATTAAAATGGAAAAAACAGAATTTGGGCAAAAATAAAACGGAATTGGGAAAAAAATAAAACGGATTTCATATGGCTCTAGTTATACCGTGTAGGCTTTTGCCTTTTACATCATTTGTACACATTGTGGGTGTGGGTGTGGGTGGAGTTATCAGGATTTGCTGACTTTGAATAAAAGGAAAGATTTTATCCAGTATAAACTTGATTTGAATGTTAGGGCAGGACATGAGCACTGTGCCAGGAAGCCTGCAAGTTACACACACACACACACACACACACACACACACACACACACACACACACACACACACACACACACACACACACACACACACACACACACACACACACACACACACACACACACACACACACACACACACACACACACACACACACACACACACACACACACACACACACACACACACACACACACACACACAGGTGCTGTCTGTTTCTGTATCAATAGACAAGATCAGCTTTGTTAATCCCCGGGAGAAAATAGGGCATCACAGACACATTAAGGTCCATATACCATATTCACACTGGGAGTGATTATTTTGTGCGATTCGTTCACATTCATTTAAACTGCTGTTTATGTTATGAGTGCATCCACACATAACGGGAATATAACGCAGCGATAAAGCGATGTATTTATTTTTCAAAACAAGGTCGATTTTTCACTGCAAGTAAAACCATCCACCTGTGGGAATGAGGCACCGCCATATAGGCACCGTAGACAAAAATGGTACCATAATGACTACATTAGATGGCCAGCCCAGGATAGAACGTTTGGGGGTAAAGCAAGAGAGGCGGGTTTGAGATTGTTTGGAAATGTGCAGTGGAGAGATGAGGGGTTACATGGGGAGAAGGATGCTGAAGATGGTGCTGTGAATGACGTGAGAGAGGACATGCAGGTGGCTGGAGTGACCGAGGACTATACAGAAAACGGAAACGGATGGAAACAGTTGATCTGTGTGTGTGAAATAGACCGGTAAGGGGGGGTATTCCCCCCATTTTGAAAAATGTCAGGCCCTGGGTATATGAACCCTGCAACAGTCAATCTGTCCTCAAATTTGAGCAAGATGTTACGCCTCTACATACAGTATAAACCATATAGTCTGTTCAGAGGAAAAGTCAGTGACATGCAGAGGTCATCCACAAACACACTATTACCTAGAATGAGTTTCATACAAGGTTGCATGGTGCTGTGACAATTAACATGGAACTATATGAACACACACACACACACACTCATCAGGACGCATAAGGACATACAATCAGTGTTTTACATGCTGTAAAAACTGGGTCATGAGGACAGTCATGCTTCCATCTTGCAGGCGGAGGAAGTAGGGAGCATTTGTTTTCAACTCCCTGGGGGGTTGTTTGGTGGTGGAGGGGTGGGGTTGTTTTCTTTCAAAACCATATCATGAGTCTTGGCTCCTGTAGATACTGATTTCCTTTTTTGAAGGAGCAGTTCACACATCATTCTAAACTGTATTTTGTCCCAGCCTGCAGAGTAACTGACTCTCCAAAATGTTACATACATTTTATGGGTTTTATTTTATTTATTTTTATTAATCCAGATCCGTTGAGTGCTCTTCTTCACTCTTACAGTTACATACATTCACACCCAGTACAACCATAGCAGTTGGGGGGTAACTTTAAGTAACTTGCTCAAGGGTGGGTATTGAGGGAAGGGTGAGTGTTGCGCATTCACTTCCTCTCCCTGATTTTTTTCCTGCCGGTCTGGGGGGTCAAATAGGGAGCCTTCCGGCTACAAGCACGTTTGTCTAACCTTTAGATCTCTGCCGCTCTCAATTACATACTTAATTATAAATAAATGTTAAATCATGATTTGAAACCTGTATGTTTCAGCAGTACTGGATTCTGTAGTTTCACTAAGCTGTATTTAGTAAGTCTTCCTTCCTCTCATGTTATTTGTTCTTAATAGACAGACAGCAGAGAGAGATGGAGTGAGGGGGACACATAGAACGAAGGCGGACTGATGGGTTTTTATTGGCGTGAGGTGAAGGTCTGAACCACTACACTAGCAATAGATACTAAATGGTATTTTAAAGACATTTCAGATTGACTGCATGGTCCAAGGTGGAGAGTAATGGCCTCTCAGAGTTACAATATGTCTTATTTATACAATCTGTTGTGTGATGGACCTCTAGTATTTATACAATCTGTTGTGTGATCTGCTGTCAGTCTGACGTTTGTCATGTACACACATAATGACAGGCTTACTGTTAAAACCCCTCATTACAGGTTTTTACACTTGAGGCATCTAGTTCACACCCTTAGTGTCCAATGAGGCGCTATACTACACTGTATAAATTAATACTAGTGTGTGTGTGTGTGTGTACTCTGTGTGTACTCTGTGTGTGTGTGTGTGTGTGTGTGTGTGTGTGTACTTTAAGATCCTGCATTAAGTGAATTTAGAAAAGTCACGGTAGTCAGCAGCACAGTGACATAACTGACTACTAGAGGCTGTCCTGTAATTGAAAGATCACAGGTTTGAATGCATACTTGAGTCACTCTGCTCACTTAAGAGATAAATGACTAAAACACAAGTTTTGATGTTCAGAAGCTTCAGGACATTACACTTGTGAGTTCAGCTTCTCACAGTGTGAGAACTGTGTGCATACTGTCAAAGTGTCCTTGTGCAACACATTGAATCCTCTACTGCAAGTACACAACAAGTACTGTACTTAAGTACAATTTTGAGGTAGTTTTATTTTCGTGGAGTATTTTGATACTTTTACTTCTACTCCACTACATCTCTGAAGAAAATATTGCACTTTTACTCCGCTACACTTTAGTCTAGTTACTTTTTAGATTTAGATTTTTTTTACCAAACATACTTAACCTTAAGCTCTATATTTCGGCTATTTGAAAATAGACGATCTACAAGCTCACAATGTGTGGCATCGCGACGTGTTGTGAGCTTGTAGATCTGCTATTTTCAAAAGATTTGTATACATTTAGAAAATTTGAAATGGGACATTCTGCATAATGAGTACTTTTACTTTTGGTACTTTAAGTATATTTTGATGCCAATACTTACTGTACTTTTACTTAAGTAAATTCTGAATACCAGACGTTTACTTGTAACGGAGTATTTCTACATCGTGGCATTGATACTTTTCCTCAAGTAAAACATTTGACTACTTCTTCGATCACTAAGTCCAGGCAGCATTCAGCTTTTAGAAGACTTCTCACAGTGTGAGCCAACTGTGTGCATCCTGTTAAAGTGTCCTTGTGCAACACATTGAATCCTCTACTGTTTCCTCATCGAATGTCAGAGCCATGAACAAACAGTTGGAGACGGAAAGGCACCAAATATTTTTTTCTTTTTACCGTTTTAGGCATTTATCAGATTTGTGTACTGTATGTTACTCCGCTCCAAACTGGCACTTGTAACATACAGTGCACAAACCATAGTCAACCAACACCATGGCAAGTGGTTATACGTGTATACTAAGGCTGCAACAACTAATCGATTAATCGATTAATAATCGATTACTAAATTAGTTGCCAACTAATTTGATAATCGATTAATCGATAATCGATTAATCGATAATGGAATGTAATTAATTCAATGTAAAATTGGTTATTTTATCCAAAATGTTAAAAAAAAATAAAAAATTGGAAAGTGTTTATGTAAATTAAAGTATACATGATTAGAACATGCTTAAACATTCGACAATTAAGGTCTAATATTTCTACAAAACTACAAATTGTCTTTATTTTTAGATAGAACATGCCTTAAACTTCAAAATTATAAGGTAATTGCTTAATAAGTGCGATAATCCGATTAATCGATTAATCGTTTAAATAAACGCCCGATTCATCGATTATGGAATTAATCGTTAGTTGCAGCCTTAGTGTATACCCGGGGATGTGTTCACCCAAGATATATATGCTGTACCTGGCCATTTACAACTTGATGTTGAGTCATGGTAAAGACTGCTGTGCCCTTTTGAATGGAACAAATTCCATTCAAAAGGGCACTTTAGAGCTCACAGGGCAAAGGGGCAGGGGCTCAAGACCCACCATGGGGTATTATCTGTGCATGTGGCTGTTGTATAGTATGTCAACGATGCGAGGGATGCTGGTCTGGATGGACTAGTTACTACAGACGTACAGTAGACTGTATTCATGCTGTAAATAGAATCAGAATCAAAATCAACAGAAGTAAGAATCAGAAACGTGTTGACAGGAAATCTAAACCTCAGTCTTGACCTTTAGTCTTTTAAAACACAAAAAGTATTTCTTGTTGTTTGTGGTTGTAGTGATGTTTTTTGGGTCAGTATTTAGGAAGTGGTTTGCTTGAAACCACACTGAGGAAAAGAGAACATTGTGTGGCTCTGAGGAGGAAGTGAAAGTGACTGAGGAGGGGGCTATTTCTTCTTCTGTTCCTGTAAGTGTGTCATGTCATCATAGCCGAGAGAAAAGAGAACCGTGACTCAACTCTCGCTTCCACTCAAATTCCTGAGTCATTGTTCCACTGGACATTAGATACAAATCTGTTTTACTTGTTAGAGCAGGGATGGGCAACTACGGCAGGCTATGTCTTTAAGATCGACCGCTCGCTCCCGAGGGGCTTTTTGGTCAATCTCTGAGATATTTGAAAACTCAGACAAAAACACCCATTAGTCCAATTACGCTCACGTTTGCAGCTGGTTTGAATGTGAACCCCAACAAATCATATCAGGGGAGCGGTACAACAGAAATTAACACAACATTGGTAGCATATCAGTGGTCCAGGGAGCTTGAAAAGACACAGTCTAATAAACCACAAATCGTCTGACAAGATTTTTCCAGCTTACAAACTGAGAAAAATAAAGAAGGAACTGAAATCTCAACCATATACAGTATGGACTATACCATACTTGAAACTCAATCAAATGCTGTTATGTGTCATCAGTGTTTTAGAAGTCCATAAACATTTTTTGCTTCACTGTTTGATGCACATTTCAGAATGTATCTTACCTTTATTGTTCATATTAAAATAAGACGTAGAATGGGTGCTGGTTTTCACTGTCTGGCAACGGTAGATTGGAAGACGGCTGATTAGATCTTGTGCCCAAAAAGGTTACCCACCCCTGTCATCATCAACCAAATACAAAAGCATACACAAATATATAACTAATTTATTTCACTTAAAACACTGCTTAATGTTGAGGGACCCTAGGGGGTCCTCAGAGTTACTACAGGGGGGCTGCGAGGCGTTTTGAGCTCGTAGATCGGCTATTTTCGGCAAAGAGGTTTGGTGTGTGAAAGGTAAAGTTAACTAAGTATTGAGGGTTTACGTGGTTCATCTCTCCCCCTGCTTCATCTCTCTCTCAGCTAAGGGGCCCTTGGCCTGAAAAAAGTTGAAGACCCCTGCTTTAGGTGTTGTTGAAGTCAAAGTCATAGGGTCAAGGTGGTGTAACCGCAAGGCCAGTGAGTGTACTGAGCATCAGGAGGTGTCCAGGCCTTGGAGGAGAGGAGTGTTTACAGGCGCTGTAAACACCGGCTGTTAGAGAGCACACATCTGGTCAGAGAACATTCCTGTTATGTTTGTCTGGTGAGCTCAGGGATCTGGAACACACACACACACACACACACACACACACACACACACACACACACACACACACACACACACACACACACACACACACACACACACACACACACACACACACACACACACACACATCAAGCAATTCTAATAACCAAATCATTTTCCTTGTTTTGATACTGATTCTGATAAGTTTGTTTGATAGGCACGTATGTGTTATTGTTGGATCGCTCATGTGAGTGATAGTTCCCCTTTTCACTTAACTATCAAACAGTCAATTATATCTGACTTTAGGTTGTTGGTAGCCTGTGGTAGGATTGGCAAAAAATATGTCTTCATGCAGGTTGCATTACTTTTGGTTAAACAGTTTTTTTCATTGGGCTCGCCTCTCACCTCTGCTATAACTACAAACCTGTATGAATTTCAATTCATCTTATGAAGAAGATTGATAATAAATCTTTGTAATCAGTATTATCTTATAGTACTATCGTAGGCTACAAAACAGATGTGATGAGAGATACAACAAAAACCTCGCTGTACTTACTAAGATAGCTCTGGGAAACGAAATCATATTATAGCACACACAATTCTCCCCAACAAAATAAACTGTAAATTTAGGCTAGACAGCTGCACCAAATTTCTGTTAGCCAGGCCTGTTTCCTGCAATTAGCTTTCTCATTCATGAATAGTCCAATTTCCACACATAATTGAAAGTAAGGTTGGAGCACAGCCCTCCTGCTTAACCAGTGGACTCCATCGTGGCAGAGCAGGCCATGTCCTGTGTTATTTTCAGAAAGTAGAGTTCTACAAATCAAGGCAGTTTGTCTTATATTGGTGGGCGGAGTGGTGATGGAGGGCGGAGCTTAGCGACCGGTCTATTGGGTTTGTAATAAGCTTTAGACACTATCCAGAGATACTTATTGACAAGCTTCAGATCAGGGTTGGGATCCGGAATCGGGAGGAACCGGATCCAACATTGAGGAACCGGAATCGGTTCCATCACATTTGGAACCGTTTTTTATCACACTGTCAGCTGGTATGTGGACTTCTGCTATACAATTGCAATACCGGTGGTTCTCAAACTTTTACATTTCATGGACCACCATAACTCAGCGTACAAATGCACCTCGTAAGGGTCCATTTTGGTTCCATTTGTTTCCAAA
>NC_139943.1:18972684-18982684 GCF_963454915.1 Gymnoscopelus microlampas
CTATTTTTGGATGTTTATCCGGAGCAACTGAACTTACATGGGCAATTCAGTGATCCAGCCAGTCCAGTGTCCTTGTGCAGGACACACAGATGTTGGACCCAGATATTGGACACCCACTGGCAGTCTCAGGAATTTAACCTGTCACCTTTCAGGCACACAGTGGTCACTGCAGTCACTAGATGGCATTACAACTCATGATGATTGTTTTAAAGCCACTTCTGTTTTAATGGCAAAACCAAGGAGGGGATGATCCGTGGAGGATATTGTTCCGGTAACATCATCGGGATGACCCGTTTGAAGAGCTTGGTAATGAATAGCCGCTATTATGAGTGAGAGCTCTTTAGATTCAATACAGGGTTTCAGTAAGGCTAACACTCAAAACCGTTCATCACACTGTATACAGTGAGATGAAAGCCATTTTGCTCGGGGTCACGGCATAGTACAAGCAACAGTGCACATGAGGACAGCACAGAAAATATGAAACAGCTTGTGGAGCATGTGTAATGTTTCATGCTTTGCTGCAAACCAAGTGACCCTTTTTGGAGACAATGAAATTTCCAATGTGAACTCGACAAGCCTCCTAACGGCATCTTGCATGTTTCAAAGTGGCTCTTATCTCCTGTGGGAGTGCGCATTGTGTTTCAAGCAGCCTGACTCGAACCAGATGTTCCCTTTTTTTGGGGGGGGACAATAAAGTTGTGAACGTGAACTTGAGAAGCCCTCCGCACACACAGAGTGGCAGGAAGTGCATGCGATGCGAGGGTAATCTGAGATGAGCGTTGAGCACAGAGCCAGGCGACAGGAGAGAGAGATGACAGTGCAGCGGAGCAGAGAGGAGGGTGCTGATGGGAAATGCTGCAGGCTCCCTGATGAGAAGAAGAACTGCTGCATGTGGTTTGGAGGACTTAAAAGTATATTGCATATGTATCGCCCATAAAGGCTAATTTACACTTCACTGCTCGTTACGTCATTCGACTAAAACTTCTGCGATATATTATGGAAGGAAAACGTCTGTCAACTTCAGACAGCTCCGTTCCAGCTTCCTCTTGTCCCTATACTGTCGTCTTTCTGTCTTCTGGTTGTTTGGCGGCTATTGCTGGTGATCAAAGAACTGCAGCTTCTTCTGTGGTTGCTATATCTAGAAAGGAGCAAACGGCTAAATGCCATAAACGTTAATGTAATGTAGGAGTTCCTCTGAGGCCCCCCCATGGGGCCCTGATTTGTGAGCTTGGGCTTCAGAGCCACAGTAGAAGCCTTACTGAGGCCCCTAGACCAGATGGTTTCAATCCAGATGTCCCCTGCTCCTAAGGAGGGCCCCTAAGAGACCAGAGCTGCCTCTGGGGGTCGGATGGATGACCTCAGGTAGGCCCTGGGCCCTGTGTGTGTGTGTATGTATGTGTGTGTGTGTGTCTGGGTGGGTAAGCTGGGAGTGGGATAGGGCAGGAAACTAGTTGAGTAATGAAGTTACATGTGTGCTATTTTTTAATGCATTTTTATGAGTTCCTGTCTCTCTGTTCTCTATCCTATTTTAAGTCTTACTTTAACTGCAATGTTGATAGCTCGCACAAAGAAGAATTTCACCCACTCTTACTTTGTAACTGTGTGATGTGACAATACGTGTGTGTGTGTGTGTGTGTGTGTGTGTGTGTGTGTGTGTGTGTGTAAAGCGCTTTGGAGAAAGGCCCTATATAAATGAACCATTTCCTTCAGCCGCAAGACACTGCTAGTCATTACATATCCACTGTGCATTCTCATTTGCAGATAAAAACAGAAGAGAAAGATATAATGTGTGTGTGTTCCCTGTGAGCAAGCAGTTCATCACATTATTGCGTGTGTGTGGTTTCAGGTGAGGTGTTTCGTAATGCAAGCGTTGTGTAGTGCATGGACGGCATGTGTGTTCATGCCTGGATACGTGCATTTGTGAACACGCGTTTCATTCGGCACAGCGTGGAGCTACAGTACCTGTCACGCTGTGTCAGCTAGCAGTGCTCCCTGCAGTAGCAGCACTGTCTCTGACTCTGTTATTCAACGTGTCCTTGCTCTCTAAATCACAGTGGGAGCGTCCAAAGCTCTCTGGGTAACAGGCCAGGTCCCTGCAGCAGAGACTGGTGAAGGTTTATTACCCAGCCTTCCAATGCACACTATGCCCTGGAGACTGCATTGTGAGTGAATGCTCACATTAACTCGAATCCATTCTCAGCAGATGCTACATTCAGTCTACATTACACCACACATCAGGCATTTAGCCATTGCGCTTCCCGTTCCAGATATTCGCTCACAGTGAGGTCAAATCTTAAATAAGATGAAATTCCTCTCATTAGCTGGCGGTCAGTCATATCTGGAGATATACAGTGAGCCCGCAGCCAATGAATAACTGCTGTAACATAGAAGGTGTGTGCACAACGTTATATAAGTTAATGACTTAAGACTTCCACTCAAACAGACGAGTGCGGTAGCTAGAGAGGATTTATTTGTGCAGGTGAGAATCAAAATATATCAAAAAGACAGAACCAACCCCGCTCACCCCCCAAAGAAAAAACTACTAAGAGATTCCCTGAAAATGTTTTCTTTTCTTGCATGCATAGATTTTCAACTATAGGACCGACTTCCAGGCTATTTGTTAGATTCACTTCACAAAGCATGTCTTCTTGTTTCATAACATCTTGCATTTGCAGTATAGTGGCATGAGGTGTGATTTCTTTTGCTTTTGAGGGCACATGCATACCTATTAACGCAGAAAAAAACACGTTCTTGGCGGCTTAGCTTTCGGCCAGCATGTTAAAATAAAGTGATAAGCAGGGAGCTTGTGATGTGAATTGGATTACGGGTGGCAGTACTATCATGATATGTATCGTTGCTGTTGGGCAGAAACCTTGTATCTCCATATTTCAATATTTTAATAGCAGATGTACACGCTCACAATGTGTCGCATGGCGTCGCATCGCGAGTCTCATGAGCTGGTAGATCTGCTATTTCCGCAGTTCTTGAAAATGTTTGAAAGTGGGTAAGTCTGCCTGTGGGTTTTAGAATTATTTAACCAGTGAAAAGTATGTAAGAATGCAAGAGTATGTAAGAGCTTGTGACTAAATAACTACACTGGATAAATTGGAACATAGGTTCTTTTGTCTATTTCTTAAAAAGTAACGGTTTTGAAGATACAAGATTTTCACCCGACGGCGTCGATATAATCCATGTCCTCGGGGCGCTCTTCTCTCACAAACATCTGTTCTCTGGATTATGCTCTCATCCTGCTGTTCCTTTTCTCTGCCACATTCCCTCTTTCTCCGCTTTCACTCAGGACAATGTGTGTCTACTAAATGTGTGTGTGTGTGTGTGTGTGTGTGTGTGTGTGTGTGTGTGTGTGTGTGTGTGTGTGTGTGTGTGTGTGTGTGTCTACTTGTATTACTATGCTTGTGAGGGCCAAATGTCCCCACAAGTATAGTAGAATTTGAGAGTTACACACTGTTAGGACACATTTCCTGGTCCCCACAAGAGAAATGGTTGGTTAAAATAAAATATTTTTTTGAGATATAGATATTAAGAAAATATTCAGGTTAGGATTATGCATTTAGAGGTTAGGGTTAGGAGTTCGGGTAGGAGTTATGCCTGATTTCTTCTTAGTAGTTGCGCACAGAAAATAGCAGATCTGCTGTTTTCGGTGCGCAACACCGGCACGTATAACTCGGGCTTCAAAAATGTCATTTATTATTCAAATTCATTAGAATTTCAGTCATTCTAAAATATTGATGTTCTCACAAGTATACTAATACAAACTGTGTGTGTGTGTGTGTGTGTGTGTGTGTGTGTGTGTGTGTGTGTGTGTGTGTGTGTGTGTGTGTGCTCGTGCTCCAGCAGACAGCTGTACACTGTGTACCGAGACAGAGTTGTGTGTCGTCCAGTTGTACTGGAGCAGGTTTAACACATTATCAACAGCCAATGTTTTCCTCTCCGCTCTGCCTTCAGTTCCTTCTGCTCTCCACAGCGGCTGAGGAATAATTTCCCCACCATTTGTTGGTCATATATTTGTTTTATTGCGTCTGGATTTGTTCATTGTTAGGTTTTGTTGGACACAGTTGCTTGGTGAAAGATGTCCAAATGACTCTGTAGCCAGAATCAGAATTAGAAACTTGACTTGAGTGCATTCACACGTATACAAGGAACTTGACTCAGTACGGGCGAAGTCAATTTTGAAACATTTTCAAATCTAGCAGATGAGGTCACAGTGCCTTGTTCTGAGCTTGCAGATTTGCTTTTAATCCTATTTTTTGAAAGAAATGTTAAAAGTGTAAAATAGGTCTTAAAGAAATGACTTTTTTTCCTATCGATTAGTCACCCCATGGAGATCATTTGATGACATAGATCATATAGATCGACTGGTCGCTGGTCATCAAATTATTATTATATATATTTAAAAAATCCATGAATTCAAGTCTCTATGGGGTGACATAATCGATAGAAAAAAAGATTGTTTTGGGGTGAACTATCTATCCCTTTAAGTGGTTACACTGTACAGGTCACACTAGTGACCTGTACAAGTAGGAAACATACTAAACATAAGTTTAGATCAGGGGCTCTCAAACCTATCCAATATCAAAGTCCTTTAACCACTTAATTAACCTATATACTTGGTCGACTGGAGTCCTCCAGGGGTCTAAACTAGGCACGCTCCTTTTCCCCCCACTGTCACCAAATGTCTTCGCCAAATGTTCGCCCCCTGAATAGGGTTCAAGTGGTTAACCCATTTAGACCTGAGGCCGATTCTAAAAACGGCTTCTAAATCCTAACCTAAGTTTTCTGAAAAACTTCAAATATTTATTTCAAAATTACAACAAATGTATGTTGCTATATACTGTACATAGCAGCAGGAACCCCAAAAGGGGTTCCCGTCCTGAAAGGTATACAGTACCGTAATTTTCGCACTATAAGCCGCACCTGAATATAAGCCGCAGCAGCTAAATTGAATGATTTGTACATATATAAACCGCACTGGACTATAAGCCGCGGGTGTAAAATCCCTAGATTTAGGAGGTCCCCTAGTGGCCGTTAGCTATAAAAATCCATAGATAAGCCGCACCGTTATATAAGCCGCAGGGTCGAAAAATGGGAAAAAAGTCGCGGCTTATAGTCCGAAATTTACGGTAGTTACAAATAGGGGTTCCCGATTTTTCAAAAAATAGCAGATCTACAAGCTCATAGCGTGGCACTCGGTGCTGCGCCATGAGCTTGTTTATCTGCTATTTTTGAATAGCCAAAGTATAAAAGGTTAAAGTGGTTAAAATTATTGTGATGCTTTATTATCGCATTTTGCTGGGGACCCCCTGGAACCCCCTCCCAAGGACCCACTTTGAGAACCAACGCACTATTGCAGTACAGTACATGCTACACATACACGGTACAAGCTACATACTATGCACTACATGCCACCCACTGCACTACACATACATGTACTACATCCGATATACTACATGCTACACATACACACTGTGTTGTGTCATCAGCAGCTCTCAGGAACTGAAATTGTGACTATTTTGGTCCATGGACAATTACACATCCTCACTTCAGGCTTTGCTGAAGTGAGGATGTGTAATTATTCATGGCACAAGGAACTGCTGGCTCGTGAGTATGACTGTGTGTGTGTGTTTTTCTCTGCGCCTGCGTGAGCATAATGCACACTCATGTGTGTTGTGCAGTGAGAGATCACATTGTTTCTGGCTGCAGGAGCATTGTGCATGTTTAATATGTTTTTGTGTGTTTTCTGTTAAAGGAGAGGTCATTGAGTTTGTGGTTTGTTACGGGTCTATTTATTACCTTGTAGCCTATTTGAACTACATTTAATTCCGCACTAAAGCTTTAACCTCAATAAGAAAGGAAAAGTTACTCATAACAAGAATGCGATCATTTCCCCTAATATTAAAATCTGCCACAGAGAACCAAATAAAACATGTCAAAAATCTAAAAGATAAAAGCGTATCTAAAAAAGGGCCGAACAGGTGTGCATTTTAGTGTGAGGATCGAAACGTCGAAACGATCGAAGCTAAGCCATTTGATTATCTGACTTTTTCAGATTTACTGTAGGTAAATCAGGTCTCTAAGATCGAGAAACATGGAATAGGCTTATATCTCAGTCATTGTTATCCAGCCACCCGAAGCAAGAAGTCTTTATTGTTAAGTAAAAACAACAGATTAGATTAACACATGGTCATACTATGAGTAGCATCATCTTATTACAGGTACATTTTTGTTTAAATTTATTTTAAAAAACGGACTTCTTAATTCTTAACACATTGACTGCCTGAGATTAAAACATTGTTTTTTTAACAAGTTTTTTTATCCCCATGCCAGCGTTTATTACCATAAATTGACGATCTTTGGAGAGCCGCAGAAGCCACGTTGTAGACACGGAAGTAAAATAAAAGTGTCTGGCGGATAGGGGAGGGTCTCCTCTATCCACCGGAGGAATAACATTTCTACCGCGATCGGCCATTTTGTTGCTATCGCCGCCCGTTGAATAAGGCTTGTTTTCACCAAAAAAAGGAGAAATCCGAGCTACAGTAGGTGTGTTTTTCTACAAATCCTATAGGAGTGGACGGAGGTGACGTTTTTTGGGATGACGTCACATCTGTCCATTCCTTCTCTCAGCCTCGAGGGATCATTCTTAAGTTATTTTTTTTAACCCATTAAGACACTTTTTTATTTGAGCTAAATAGCATTATTTTACACTTTGGCTATTCAAAAATAGCAGATATACAAGCTCATAGCGCGGCACCGCGCTATGAGCTTGTAGATCTGCTATTTTTGAAAACTTGTGCAAACCTTTTGAATATATATATATTTTTAAAGCGAACATTTGTAACTCAAATCTTTGCTTCTGGGGGGGTCCCTGGAACAAAATATTTTGAGATGAGGGTCCGTGGCCAAATACATACCATTTTGTGGGTCCTTGACATGAAAACATTTGAGAACCACTGATATAGAAACTGATATGTTTTTCAGAAAACTGTTGGGATTTGGAAGACATTACCTAAGAATCGCCCTCAGGTCTTAATGGGTTAAAAGACGTATGTTTACGTCCTTGGCAGGCAAGTGTTTTATTTAAAAGGACATTATGCTTACGTCCTTGGCAGACAATATGTTAGCTGTTTAGCGGTGGTATCCTCACCGGGAACATCTCTCCTCGCTGCTGCGTTCACGGCTGGGTGATGGGCAGGCCCGTGTGACAGGAAGCTGACGCGTCCAAATGTATCTGATCCAATCTGAGCCTGCTGGATGTGGCGTCTGGACAATCAGATTAAACACATTAAGGCTCTTAAGGCGGACAGCGGCCCATCTGGACCAATAGGAGTCAGTGAGTCAGAGATACATTAGTGACCTTGTTCACTTAAACTATTAACCAGTCTATCATCAATCAAGTGCTGGGTGGTCCGGTTGTAGTCTCCTTTGTATTGTCTTGTTTTTAAGACTACAGGATCCCAGGCCAGAGTGTTCTGTTTAGCTGTAAGAGTGTAAAAACTGACCTATAAAGGGTAAAGAAAGCAAGCATAATTCTTCATAGACCTCCTCTCAGGGTATACTGTATATGGAAATATATTTTAGATGAGTTGACCACTCAGTATATACTGAGATATACAGTATATGTTTCCTATTTATTTTGAACGATATGACATAGTGGACTAGTGGAGCCTCCATTAGCCAAAGATAACCCCTCTCTCTCTTTTCACACTGAAACCCCCTATACTACTGAGACAGATAGCTATACAGTTAACACATTACCTGCCTTGATATTAAACATCGTTTTTTTATCCCCTTGCCAGCGTAATTACCTTAAATAAACGACTGTGGAAGCCACGTTGTGTACAAAAAAAACAAAAAAAAGTCCCCGTGGCTAGGCGGAGGGATCCGTGTATCCACTGGGACAATAACATTCCAACCGCGATGGGCCATTTTGGGGCTATGGCCCTATGAAAACGGGTGGTTTTCAATGCAAAAAAAATAAACTGAGTTAGGAGTGTTTTTCTAAAAATCCCATAGTGAGGGTGGATGGATGTCTTGTTTTTTGGAATGACGTCACATCCGACTACTTCTTCTCTGAGTGACGATCGATCATTCCAAAGCTGTGTTAGGGCGCCCCTTGTGGAATTTAAAAAAATAAATACATTTGATAATAGAACGCAGATCTGCGTTCTTGGCGGGCAAGGGCAAGTGATTAATTAAATAGAACACAGATCTGCGTCTTTGGTGGGTAATATGTTAAAAGCTAATTTCCAGTAATTTCAGTGGCACACTATTTATAGTATTATTGTGTCCTGAAACCCCCCCCCCCCTCTCAAATTAAATCAAATTGTCATCTTCTGAAGTGTTTTTGATGATCATGGTTCCTTCATGAAACCATTTCAGGAACTAGGCATGCAACTATCCATCATTTTCTTAGAGATTATTCTATCAAATACTTTTTTGATTAATCGAATAATCCATTTTTTAAATAATTGACCAAATTAATGAGTCTGATTAACCACTTAAGCCCTATTTTACATAATACTTATGGTGTTACGGTATTCTACAATGTACAATCTCACAACGCGTCTCATCATGACACGATGTGATCTTGTAGATCTTCTTATATTAAAGTTGCCTTATGGGTGGACAGTGGGCGTCCACCCCTCTCGCTTGGCTCTTCTTGTCCTCTTCATACATTTGGCGATAAGAAAGAGAGGATTGAAGGAAGAAGAGAAGATGAGAGAAAAAAGAGGAACTCATAGCCTACATAATGGATAGAGAGACAGAGAGAATGTTGTTAGAGGATCAAATTGAGTTTGTCCACTGGCTTCTTAGGTCTTTTACTAATGGAAATGAGTTTGAATGGGTTAGTCGTACTGAAGAACTGTAGACGTGTCCCTGACCAATCAAATGGTGTTTGGTGTGGTTTAATAATTCATTAATTGAAAGATCCAATCCAGTCTTTCATCTCTATATTTTCTAACACAGGTTTAATGATGTAAAGTCACCCAACATTTTAGAACATATAATTTATAATGTAAAACATGTTTTTGCACATTACCTGTCTGTTCCCGGTAATAGTCTCATTTGATACCCTGATTTGATTGGAGATACGATGGATTCCCTCATGACTAGTCAGTCTATCAGTTGATCTGTTAGGTTTGTTAGGTTGTCGCTGTAGAAGGTCATCAGGATACGCTTTGAGTGGATGTCCCAACTCTAGTGGCCCCCCAAAGATTAAATTACTTGAAAGCTATGGTTGACACAATGAGAGGGAATATTGTGTTTACAATATCAATAACCTACACATCAAAGGGTAATGTTTTCTGACATGACGAGCTTGACAGTATGTCAAGGTCGCCTGCTCAAGATGTCACAAATTCTTCAAAAATAAGCTAGCTTAAATGTTTTACTACCTGGCTACCGACAACAACACATAAAGATGATTACAGTTCTGCCAATTCCAGGCTGGAGGAAGAGATTGAAGACAAGATTACCCATGTTCAAGTACAGTACTTTGACACATGTACGCACACGTGCACACACAAGTGCACGCACACACACACACACACACACACACACACACACACACACACACACACACACACACACACACACACACACACACACACACACACACACACACAATACAGCTGGCAGCAACAACGCCTCTCTTTTTTTTGTACTTAAAAAAACAAACATTTAGGCATAATTCTATTATCAAATCATATGTAAATAATATCATTTAGAGATTTACATTGGCCCTCGTTCAGTAATCAGTATGTGTGTATAAATTATGTTACTTTGTGTGCAGATGAAGTTTGCATGCAAAGGTTATGCAGGATTCAATAATCATTTGGACCAGACACTTTTGTTCTTACCCATGAATCTGCAATCAGAAAATCCGGATCATTCTTTATCAAGGCCTGTCTGTCTGTCTGTCTGTCTGTCTGTCTGTCTGTCTGTCTGTCTGTCTGTCTGTCTGTCTGTCTGTCTGTCTGTCTGT
>NC_139943.1:18992684-18995184 GCF_963454915.1 Gymnoscopelus microlampas
AGTGACTGATACACAGGCAGACAGAGTTAGATAGACTGACCAACTGCCCTACAGACTGTTAAGGCCTCTAGAGACCAAGCCACATCAGCCGATGTCCTGACAACTCTGGACTACCCCAGAGATCAGATTGGGTGATGTCAGGTCACATCTTATGTCTACAGTTTGCTCCAAACACAAAACAAATCTCCTACTGGGTGAATACATGAATTAACTAAAAAGGTGTGCTTCCCGGGCGCAGATCACCAGGCCTGTTTGCCTATACCCAGAGCTGTGTCAGTCGTGGGGTGACTGTAAAGCGTTTGTGTCACCCCATATGGGAAGAACTAAGTGAAAGCAAGTGAAAGCAGTTTTGGAGGTGCCCCTCAAAATGCTATTCCAATTTGGGTACAGTATGATTGGATGTTGCATTCCTGATATATGGCAATTTTCTTTTATTTTTTAAGAAATAGGCCAAAACTCTGTTTGACGGTCATTGTCCCAACAATATTATTTGTAGTAAATTTGGTCGGAAGATTCAAGTTAATATTCAAATTAAAAATATAGATAGACCGGATACTACGTTCATGGTTTGTGGCATTTTTTACCAAAAAGGCCGCCCTGCAAAGAAAGTCAGTTGGATCAGAATGTGAAAAATCGGACTAATACTATTGTTACAAGACAGGGTGCCTATCTGTGGCACATTTCTGTATTTACCTGTTATATTAATTCTTAATCGCATCAATTTTGACCACTTGAACACCAGCATCCCTATTCTGGGAGGAACGTTCGCCAAAAATAGCCGATCTAGTGAGGGAGAGATTTGGTGTAGAGGGAAAAAGAGCGCAGTATAGAGGCAACTCAGTAGTATAGAGGGTTTAAACACAAAACTCTTTTGTTCCAGATGGGATATCCAGGCTACATCTCACGTTTCTATGTCCTTTGTCCTTTTAGAAACCAGACACTTAATGGGTCTCATTTCCTCAGTAGTAGACTTTAATGAAGCTCATGTTTCATTAAGACCATCCACTCACCCACTTTAGTTAAATCAATCAATAATGTATTGGAATACACTAATTTATTAAAGACAGTTGAAGAAATGTGGATTCATGTCAGTGGAGATGGTTATTACAGCATACCAACTTTGATCCTCTCTGCCTTTGTACCGCGCGTGCGCAAACATACACACACACACACACACACACACACACACACACACACACACACACACACACACACACACACACACACACACACACACACACACACACACACACACACACACACACACACACACACCCCTCTGTCTCCATATCACTCATCTCCCACGGCGAGAGTAAATCCACCAGTCCCCAACCGAGTAAAACCGCTCACTCCCATTGGTCACCACTTTATCCCTACTACACTCTGATTGGCTCTTCAAGCTCCTGTTTCAGTTGATGACAGGCCCCTGGCCCTCCTGACGCCATGTTGACGGACCCTGTAACTGAATATGACAACATGCCATCACAGACCGCTAGGACAGTGTGCGTGCCTGTTCTGTTTTCTGTTTTCGCTCTACACAAAACATCTTGGCCTGAAATCGCCGATCTACAAGATCACGCCGCGCCGCGTTACAAGCTTGTATGCTAGGGTTCATTGATAGTGTTGGCCACCGTTGATTTTTCATCAATTAAAAGAAATTGCATCGCAACACATTGTAAGCCCCAAAAATATGAAATGCTTAAATAGTCTGGACCCCACTTTGAGGACCACTAGGATCAGCTCCCCTCTGAGAATTGCTCAAATGTCTCCTCTCTGCTGCATCCCACTCACTTCTCCTACTGTCTGTCTCTCCTACACTGTCTGTCTCTCAGCTCTCCTACTATCTGTCTCTTTTACATTGTCACCCTCTCACTTCTCCTACTGTCTGTCTCTCCTACACTGTCTCCCCCTCAACTCTCCTACTAGCTGTCTCTTTTACGTTGTCTCCCTCTCAGCTCTCCTACTATCTGTCTCCTCTACGTTGTCTCTCTCTCACTTCTCCTACTGTTTGTCTCTTCTACGTTGTCTCCCTCTCACTTCTCCTACTGTCTGTCTCTCCTACGCTGTCTCCCTCTCACTTCTCCTATACTGTCTGTCTCTACTACGCTGTCTCCCTCTCACTTCTCCTATACTGTCTGTCTCTACTACGCTGTCTCCCTCTCACTTCTCCTATACTGTCTCTCTCTCCTACGCTGTCTCCCTCTCGGCTTTCTGTCTCTACACACTGTCTCCCTCTCAGCTCTCCTACTGTCTGTCATAATAAAGAACAGGAGGGTGGGCGGACCTTTTGAAGTGATCAATATAACAACTTGCTGAGTTTGCTGGTTGTAGAGAGCCAAGCCAGAATCACATCTGACACACACACACACACACACACACACACACACACACACACACACACACACACACACACACACACACACACACACACACACACACACACACACACACACACACACACACACACACACACACACACACACACACACTGTCCTTGTCG
>NC_139943.1:19000184-19010184 GCF_963454915.1 Gymnoscopelus microlampas
TCTCCCTCTAGCAGCACAGTATTTTGTTGCTGTGAGGTGGAAAAATCGTGATCTACAAATTTTATCCAATCAGGAGAGAGAACTAATACAGGATACTGGATAAACAAGTGACAAAACAATTGGAAGTGACAAAACAAAGAAATAAGCAGATAAAACTGGAACACTATCTTTGATTTGCTGAAAATGACCCAGCTGAAAATGTATTTCATGTTTATTAAAGAGCTGGAGAGACGGGGAGACCCCTGTTACTGAACAAACACTATATCATGTGTTCCATGTTCTGTCTTCCTGTGTTTGTGCTCCTGCCATGACTTAATTACTGACTGTCTGACAAACACACATGCACCCACACACACACACACACACACACACACACACACACACAACTCGACACTGTTTTGTACTTAAAGTACTATAATCACCATCAACATCTCTAATGGTTAAATGTCTGTTTGAATGTTATGGACTTTTCGGTCTCTGATGACACACACCCACAGTGCGTGCGTGTGATGACCATCCATAGACTTAGAACAACATTCTTCTGCACCACAGCCTGGTTTCAGACAACCACCAGTGTCCTACAGTATAGTAACCTCTGCCCTATAGTTTAGAAGCTGAGTTTATAATGAAAGTGTGTGTGAATGCGTGCGTGTATGCGTGTATGCATGCATGCATGCGTGTGCACCATAGAGGCTAGAAAGAGTTACATCACTTCTGTATGTAAAGCCAAACTGAGAAAAAATAATTCAAAGGTTCATCTCCATGGTAGTGCTGAGGGTAACACAGTGGTGTGATAACATGCTAACATGTAACATGCATGTTACATGTTACATGGACCCCCATTTGATACCATGTGTTTCTCTGGGACACCTACAGTATATCTACAATCGTCAGCGCTATTGTTGAACTCTGAATGTCTGCTCTTAAACACCAAAAAGACTGTGTGCATGATGTTCACAAAGAGGCCAGTTAAAACAGTACTCTCTTGAAATGTGTTCTTGGGAGGGGGGGGGACGGACTTTAATTGGTAACACAATTCAAGTACCTCGGAGTCATCCTGGACTCAACCCCTAACTTTTGAAAATCAAGAAGGTCTCCAACACTGTCAACTTTAACTTGCAACATTTCAAACAAATTAGGCCCTTTCTATCAGTTGGAGCTGCCAAGACGTACTTGGCTACTTGCACTGAATGATCTTCTCTCACATCCAGTACTGTTTCACAAATAGGTCTTGCACAGGTGTGACGACACTCAAGCCCCTAGAACAGTTATATAAGGGAACCACAAAGATATTTGATTTTAAAAAATCACATACTGTAGGTACCATCACTGCAGCATCCTAAAAATATGTAGATTTTTTACCTTTGATAACTTGAAGCTCTTAAAACTGTGTGCCGTGTATAAAACTTGACATGGTTTATGCCCGCCTCCTATGGGGGAATTTATAAAACGGAAGCCCGACACGGGCATCAGTACAAGGGCCGTCACCAGAGGGCATCGTGAGGTGCAGTCTAGACGCACAGCCAAAATTCCTTTTCAGTTCAAGGAAGCGCAATCAGTCAGAGACTCGTAAGTGATGTATACTTTATTGGATTACAAAAATGACTTTGCAGAAATACATGTTTAGCCAGTGATTTTTTTTGTTTAGTCTTTGCTCCCAAGAAGACCCAAACAAGTGGACGTGTAAAGTGTTGAATTGTTTCATTTAGAAAATCAATCTTTTAGAAAAATGACAAAACTGTTATTAGAACGATTAGTTGTACTTTTTTTTTACTTTTTTGTCTACAATCTCACAATGTGAGCTTGTAGATCGTATTTTCTCATTGTGCGCGACAAAGTATGAACTGGACTTTAGAGAGAACTGTGTCTGTTCAGTACACAGAGGTCAGTGTGTTGGTATGTTCAGTAGTTCAGTACAGTGGTCAGTGTGTTGGTATGTTCAGTAGTTCAGTACAGAGGTCAGTGTGTTGGTATGTTCAGTAGTTCAGTACACAGAGGTCAGTGTGTTGGTATGTTCAGTAGTTCAGTACAGAGGTCAGTGTGTTGGTATGTTCAGTAGTTCAGTACAGAGGTCAGTGTGTTGGTATGTTCAGTAGTTCAGTACAGAGGTCAGTGTGTTGGTATGTTCAGTAGTTCAGTACAGAGGTCAGTGTGTTGGTATGTTCAGTACACAGAGGTAAGAGGTCACTATGTTATGTTCAAATGTGTTGATACTGGTAGAGTGTTAATGCTGATTACTTTCTCTGTCGTGTGTGTGTGTGTGTGTGTGTGTGTGTGTGTGTGTGTGTGTGTGTGTGTGTGTGTGTAGGATTGTTTTGCAGTAGAAGGAGAGGATCTCAAACATGACTTTGAACGTCTACAGCTGGCAATGGAGATGGTGGGCTTCCTCCCTGCAACACGGAAACAGTAAGATACGCACACACACACACACACACACACACACACACACACACACACACACACACACACACACACAACTGTAAAATATAATTTATCACACATTTCAAAGTAACCCACAACCACAACAGGAATAAAAAAAATAAAAAAAAGAATCATGTGGATCTCGGGATCCATATGGCAAGATGTCAGCCTGATCAGAGCCTCATTGACTTACATTATGAAATGAATGTTAGATATTTCAACATTTAAAAAAGAAATACATATTTGGCAGTACTTTTGTGGCAGAAGAAAATTGCCGCTGATCGGTCCAGCGGATTGCAAGATTAGCTGAGAGGGAGAGAGAGCCCAATAACCAGAGAGAGAGAGAGAGAGAGAGAGCGGAAGAGCAAAGTAACCCTGGCAACGCCGGGCAAGCGAAGCGTGGCATCATCTGCTTGTGGAGAAATAGATGTTTACATCAATTAATTTCAAAGGACATAAAAAATAGATAGAAAAATGAACGCCAGCATCCATATTCAGGGGGGAGCATTATCCAAAAGAAAACCAGCTATTCTTGGCGAGGACATTTGGTGTACACGGAAAAAAGCAGTCAGAGTACAGAGCCGACTCAGGTCGGGTTTACTAGCTACGGCGGAGGTTTACTTTGAGGCTGTGCATGTGTACTTCAGTCAGTAGAACACATCTGGGATGTCTCTCCCTGCAGGATATTCTCCCTGCTGTCGGCCATCCTGCACCTGGGGAACATCCGCTACAAGAAGAAGACGTACAGAGACGACTCCATTGACATCTGCAACCCAGAGGTCCTGCCCATCGTCTCTGAGCTGCTGGAGGTATGCTGTGCTGTGCACCATTAGTCTCTCCAGCCAGACTGCTGACTCCCACAATCTTCAAATGCTTCCGTCATGCACTCTGTGCAACGGAAGCTCTGAAAACCTGCCTCCCCTCGCCTCCGTTTCGTCTTTGCAGTTGCAGATATTTTGAAATATATTTTCGTGAAGGGAAATGACGAACAGATGACAGCTTCCTTTCTCGGCTTTCGGGGGGTTTAGTTCCAGACTCTATATAGCATTCGGAGATTGTGGAATAGTTGTCTGGCTACGCGAGACTAATGCAGGATTGACTCCTCCATGACGATGACACCTCATGAGAAATGCTTTGGTGTTGTTGTAAACAGTATGTTTATTTCTATGCAAGATAATCAATGACAACCCGTGCAGGTATTACAAAATAATGCACCATCATGCGGAGGCCAATTACCTCAGCAGATTTTTTGGTTACCGCATGGCACGGAATTGATTGTCCCGCTCATACCATTGCGCTACAATTAAAATATGAAGAGTGTTTATTTATGTTAGGGGGCAATCTCGATCAACCTTGGAATAAACGTTACCTTACTTTTCCAGCAAGAGGCTGTAGTTCTGACCTAGAGGCGAGTACCAACTGTGTCAGACAGCTGACTATAGTCAATGTCTCAGGCTTCGTCCACACGTACACGGGTATTTTCATAAACGCAGATATTTCGTTTTCGTTTTTGAAAACCTCCGCGTCTACACGGCCCTGTTTAAAAAAATCTCTCTGTCCACACGACAACGGCTAAACGTTAACGGCTAAATGCAAAAACTCCGTTTACCGTGTCCACACGGGAACACATAGCCAGAGTTTTTAAAAATCTACACTGTGGCAGGAGTTTTCCAAAAGATGCGTTTACATGGAGCAAAAACGCGTTTGCGTGTGGACGAACCCCCCAAAACGCATATAAAAAGCTACGTTTATGAAAATACCCGTGTACGTGTGGACGAAGCCTCACACGCACGCACGCACTCACGGACGGACAGATGCACGCTCGCAAGCACGCACACAGACACACAGACACAGACACGTGATATATACCATCATAAAAATAATGCATACCTTCCGGCCAATCAGAATGAAGTATTCTCCGTGGCCATAGTGATCATTGTTTTTGGAACATACATTTTCTCTGTAAATTGTGTCGTCAAAACATTTCAGAGGGCTTGTTAAAAGGAAAACAACTAGAGAAATAGAATACCAGGTTGGGCTCTGTCTGTTTTGTCTGAATGTTGTATGTCAGAGGTGTTGTGGTGTGAGAGTAGTTTTGTACAGACAGCCATTACAGTAACGTGGTGTGTTTTCTATACAGCAGCACAGCTTGTGATGACAATGTGAGTTGAGGAGGAGCTTCAACGCGTTCCTGTGAGGACTCTTATTTAGGCCTGGTGAGGCTGTGTGTGGTTCCGCGGGTGGAATGTCTTTGTTGTTTTCATGTGTATTTATGGTTTTTGTTGCTCCGTAAATAACTTTGGGACCGACCTGTTTTCCAACTATAGAGACGGAATTTGGACCTGCCTGTTTTAAATGAGTGAGGAGGATGAACTCCTCATTGACCAATAGAGATACTGTAAAAATGCACTGATGACTGCAGCAAAGAGAGGACATGGATGGAGAATCGTATGCACACTTTGTTGTATATCAAACATCTGGAATGTGAAATATGAACATTAGTAACTTAAGCTTATGGAGTTGTGTCGTGGGAACAAGTTCAGTGAGGAAGTTACCAATGTGACTGTGTTTTCTTTAGTTTTTCTTTTAATAATAATACATATATTGTTTTTAATAAATTAGGGTTAGGGTTCCCCTCCCACAGAAAAATATACTTCAATACCAATGTGACTGTAGGCAGAATATTCAAATAAAGTAATATACCCCTAGCCCTTAACCACTTAAATGGGCCGTAGTCCCCCAGGGAACTGTACTAGCTGAATGTTGGCCCCAGAATAGGGACGCTAGGGTTCATGTTGTCAAGGATCAATAGATTGTCATGAAACACCTTGTCTGGCATGATGCAACACACACAGTCCATGTGCACATTGTTAGCTTGCAGCGCTTCCAGTGCTATCCTCAGATGCATTCTCACAAGAACAATTCCGTAACTCCAGAGACTTCCTGTGTGTGTGTGTGTGTGTGTGTGTGTGTGTGTGTGTGTGTGAGAGATATGATTCAGACAACATGTTGACCGTTATGTTCAGCGTTTAGGGGAAGAGATAAGGATAAAAGTGTGCTATGAAGTATGTTATTGTAGCGGTACCACACACACACACACACACACACACACACACACACACACACACACACACACACACACACACACACACACACACACACACACACACACGCACACGGCACAACAAAATACACAAGCATCTACACACACATGCAGCACCTAAAGAAAATACACAAACTGACAAACATTATTTACAGAGATATACTCTCATACGCACCATTTCTGTATGCACTCTAAACCCAGACAGGATCATTTGATCCCAGTCTACTTTAAGTATTGCTCATCTATGACCTCTACTGTATCTTAGCTCACTGCTGTCCTTGATAGGAAAGTCAGCTAATTGCCGAAACGGAGAAAATGCACAAGAGGTTGAGATTTTCTGACTTTAGTTTAGTTACCATTGAGTCATTTAGAAAGGCATAGAGCTGTCCACTCTAACCTGCTGCCACACATGTATTGGCCTAACAGCCTTTACTTCAGAAGGATGGCGGATGGCGGCGGATCAAAGAGTGTGTGGGGCTTCAAGTGAAAATGTACTTCGGGTGTGAATGCAACGGTGCAATTCCCACGTTTCCAGCGATGCGATTATTTGTATCACGTCCGGTGTGAATGCACACTTAGCTATGCTCTCGCTAGCGGAGCAAAAACATTTTCATCATATTGGAGCATATGAGTTAAAGAACACATTCTCACACTGTGTGAATGTAATGCTACTATCACCACCACCACCACCACCACTACTACTACTACTACACTCTGAAGTCATGTGAGGTACTTCCCAGGGACAAACTGATTGGCCCAGGTGTCGACTGATGTGTGAATGGGAATGAGAGTGGCTGGGACATCCTGTTTCCTGTGTGGGCGGAACAGGAAGTTAGCAGGGCAGGATGGAGGGCTGACAGACAGACAGGATCCTCTGGGATGTGTGGCGAGGTCAGACCTGTGAGGTTGCTCTGTGAAGCATTCTGCTGGATCTAGGATGTTGTTGCCGTCGGGCAGAAACCTCATGTCTCCATATTAAATGTTTTCGTAAATGAATGGTACTTTTGTGCAACACAAGAGTGTTGCACAAAAGTAGTGAAAATAGCAGATCTACAAGCTCACAACGTGTCGCAATTTGACGCGTTGTGAGCTTAGATAGCGGCTATTTGCGCTATTTAAAAATGAAAAAGGAATGGTTTTGGACATAAGAGGTTTCCACCTGACAGCGAAGATGTGCATGTGAGTGGCCTGATGAGACCTATCAGAGCTGTGTGTGTGTGTGTAGACACACCGACGCACCCAGTTACCGCAATGTATTGCTGTTTAGAGGAGAGAGATGGTGATATCCATTATGGAGAGCTAAGACAAACAATCACTCACACACACACACAGTGAAAACAAAACCCCACTTTTCACCGAGCACATCAAGTGGAAACGGGAGGTGGACCACCCTCAGTGGTTGTGCTCTTCCCCAAAGTGATTCAGATTTATGCAGAAAATATGGACTGTGTTAACTTAAGCCTGAGAGAGTCTCACTTTTGTGCACCTTTTGCATTGCTATTCAAATATGGGATTTGGAAAGTTGGTGGAGAGAGAAGTGTATGTATTTCTTGCTGAGGAAACAGATCTGCTTGTGCATAATCCACCAAAGCTGACGTGAAGCAGACGTGGGAGGAGGTAAGCGGTGATCGTGTCTTCATCTTCTGGCATCACCAGAATGGCTGCACAATGCCGAAAGACATTTAAAGATGTCAGGAGGCGTGGAAAACAAAAGCTTGATGCTCACCAAAAACATCAAGTGGGAGGTGGACCACCCCCATTGGCCTCAGTGCTGCCGCTGCCACCATATTTGGGCATGGAGTTCTGAATCATGCCTTCCTAAATCCTGTAATGTGTCCTCATTTATGTCAAAGAGACATGCGATATCTTAGCATATCAACTTAATAATCGCATGCCTCATTCTCTTAGATTTGTTTTTTAATAATAATTAATTAATTCATAATTTCGTCCCTACTCCTTTTTTTTTATTTGTTTTTTTATTGGTTGTGGTGCTCGGGGAGCAGTTACGGTTAAGTGTCTTTCTCACACTTGGACACATTGCTGAGGCCTGGAATTGAACCTTGGACCATTGGCCTCCCATTCGGGCTCTTTAACCATTCAGCTATGGCCGCCTATTACAGAATGACATCAGTACAGCTGTGCCTACTGCATGGCAATTGACATAATAGCAAAATTACGGGCCAGTCCACTTCGAGAATGATAACTATATAACGGTAATGATAAGAGCATCCACGTTGAGGAACAATAACGTCCTGTAAAGAGCGGTGCCAAGCACGCGTTGCACGCTCCAGCTGTGTCCATATCTATTTTGGGAGCCTCAAAATAGATATTTTATGATTTGTGGGACAAAAAGCCTTGTGCTCTGAGAAAACATGGTCAGACTGAATGTTTAATTAGCCCTACTGTGACTGCTGCGTTTGTCTGTGTGTGCGTGCGTGTGTGTGTGTGTGTGTGTGTGCGTGTGCATCATACAGGTTAAAGAGGAGATGCTGCTCGAAGCGTTGACTACCAGGAAGACGGTGACAGTGGGAGAGAGACTGATTGTCCCCTACAGGATGGCTGAGGTAACACACTCTTAACATCACAATGTGCATGTGTGCGCGCGCTCGTGTGTTTTTGTGTGTGTGTTTGTCTGTAGTGGGACACTTTTCGTCAGGGGTCCACTTCCTGTGTGACTTCCTGTTTCCTGTCAAGACAAACACGCAAAGTGCTGAGAGCACACACACACACACATACACACACACACACACACACACACACACACACACACACACACACACACACACACACACACACACACACACACACTCGTCTGTATTTTCTACTCTTTTGTTACAGACTCTTATGGAATTTGTGATGAATTCTAGTGAAGAATGACAGGAAGGTGGAGGAGACATACAGTACTGTACATACAGTAGCAGATACAGTGCTGTTAGAGACTGTAATGTTCTGAGTGGGTCTGCTGCTCTTGTTGTAGTGAACCTCACAACACGTCCTCTTGTTTCTCTTCCAGTGAGGTCAATCATTAACCATTTAAACCAGTATTAACCAAAACACCCATGTTTGGACACATTTAATATGGGTCGCGAGTGAATATCCCTTTATTTTTTGTTTCCTACATTTTGTTTTTAACTCTTATTATTTCAAAAGAATTTCATTAAAATAAAAATATATTCGATAT
Organism: Gymnoscopelus microlampas; assembly: GCF_963454915.1. Lineage (NCBI taxonomy): Eukaryota > Metazoa > Chordata > Actinopteri > Myctophiformes > Myctophidae > Gymnoscopelus > Gymnoscopelus microlampas. The sequence continues at coordinate 19,008,890 of NC_139943.1, forward strand.
AAAATGTAAAATAAACTTTTAAGAACTAGTGAAAATAGTCGAAATACAAGCTCACAACACGTCGCATCAGTACGCGTTGTGAGCTTGTAGATCGGCTATTTTCACTAGTTTGGGTCCCGTGGAGACATAACATTTCTCTTTCGGTCTCGAGCTGAAATGTTTGGGAACCACTGATTTAAACCCTATATACGTAGTTGACTGGGGTCCCCACCCCAGCTTCCAGGGGACAACACTTGGCCACCTCCTTTTTTCCCCCTCTACACCAAATCTCTTTCCCCGAAAATAGCTGATCAACAAGCACTGCGACGTGTTGTAGATCGGCTATTTTAGCTGACTGACCTATTATGACATACCCGGAAAGGGATGCTACGGTTCATGTGGTTAAATGTATACTGAGTAGCATTCTGCCTCTTGGCGCTTGTATACGTACATAACTCTGCTATTGCTCAACATATTAAATTACGGCCAACGGAGGAAAGGCAACCCCAGATTTACTATTCTTTTGGAACTAGCCTTTTCTGCTTGGCGTTCCACGTCCCTGTACTGCTGTATTTTTCAGTGCTGTGTCCACCACTATCATTCCTGTATCTCTGCTGTCACTGAACAATCAGGCATACTGACATATTCCCCTTCTCAAGTTGCAATCTGCGGTATCGGTTCAAGATTTTGAAGGCTGACAAAAAGAGAATTGTCCCGAGCACTAAGAAATAATAAGGAATGCAGGCAATGGACCATAAGTAATGATTGAATGTTGCACAGCTGTAGGATACATGTATGTTTTTATCTTGCTCAGCAGACCCTTAACCACTTAAACCACTCTATACTTAGCATACTTGACCGGAATTGGTTCTGTACTTGGTACTTTTCGCCTCCCCTCTACTCCAAATTAATTTCTATCTACAAGCTCACCATGAGCTTGAAGATCTGCTACTTTTGGCAAATGTTCCCCCCAGTATAGGGATGCTAGGGTTCGTGACACATCCCAACACAGCCTCACCAGCTCTCAGATCTTGTCACTACTGCTTTCCTCCAGAGTTTTCCTGGATGTTCAAGGGTTCTCCGAGCCTACGATTCAGAGTCTGGAGCGAAGCTAGTTCTCCAGGCTTTTCCAAGGTTTTCCAGGATTCTTCAAACAGTGTCTCAGTCTCAGTCTTGAAAGCTCTTACAGGAGGTGAATTATTCACAGCATCTTGCGTAACCACTGGGAACAGCGATGCTGCTAAAAATACATCAAACCATCAATAATGCAAGAAGAGAGAGAGAAGATAGGAGCAATATTTAAATCATTTCAGTAG